>NC_052355.1:32553588-32716117 GCF_009727055.1 Benincasa hispida | reverse complement strand
ATCTATTACTAGTGTTAAATTCAGATTAGTTTTCCATGTTGAGTAATTATCGTCGTTTAGTTTCTCGGAAGCTAAGAGTTGATCTAAAGAGCTAGTCATGCTGAAAAGAAAAACATATCCTTTTTAGTAAAAACATTAATCTTTTAAATCCAATCAAGTTTAGCAAAAAACTATAATTACCCTTCATTATTATATTTTGCATCAATATTTCAACGGTTTAGAATAACCTTCACCGAGGAGTGATCGACTATTCCTCCGTTGAACCACGACTATCTTGGCTAGATACCATCACTAGAATAACTCTTATTCTGATAGTAACTCAGTTATCGCTACTTTGGTTAAAAATTTACTAACACTTAGTGATTCTCGTAAGTGTGACCCTTCATTTTCAGACCTCAAAGATCGAAATCATTATGCTCCCGAAGTTGGAAAGACAAGAATGAAAATGGACCTGAGAGACCCTATCTATTTCTAGAGTTCGCGGAGTTCCAAATCTTATAATACAACCTTCCGATTGGTAAGGTCGCTCCAGGGCAGACATGCAGGCGCATTATAGGAATCTCACGGTGCGACCTAATGGAAGAGACCGTAGGATGTGTTGACACACTTTCTTCTCCCACTTACTATGAACAACTTCCCGTATTCACCTTGGTATTGACTCATGCAAACACTCTCTGAATGGAATCTGCTCCCAAGCAGCCCAAAGCCAAGCATGAATCTCACGGTGTGAACTCTTAGGGACGTTAGAGCTAAAAGTACATTACTTCTCTCCAGCTGAAGTGTTCTAGACGGTTAGGGTATAAAATACTTAGCGATACATTTCGGCTAACTAAACATATCCTAAGTCTAGGTGATTCATCCGAGTATAACTTTTATACTGGATTTTTAACCTACGATGTCTAGGTGATAAACAAATTTTATTATCTCACACCGCTGACGCATGCTCATAAAACCGGTTTAACCTAACTTAGACGCTGACTCGATATCTAAGTAATAGGTGTTTCGTGAACCGTCAACTTAAAAACCTTCAACCTTAGTCATCTTATCTGACTTTTTGCCAAGATCTTGTCGGGTGAGTTTTCTTGTAACTTCGGTTTTACAAGATATTGACCTATTTTCTATGAAAATTGGGATTGCTTGATGGTTAACCCTAAATGAGCATGCATCTTATCTTTCTTATAGATTTTAGAAGTCTAGGTTATTTTATAACAATTATAAAATAAATTATAAAAATTATAACCCTAGAGCATTCATCTATAACATGCTTCCTTCAATCAAACATGCTTTAATATAACACTTATATTAAAATTAAGCATGCATAGTATATTTTTTATAACACTTATAAGATATAACAAATGCATGTCACATGCTTTTCCTATGGTGGGGTTTTAAAACTATATGGCATACTATATGCATACATAATCATACAACATTATACATCACATACATAATAGGTAAACAACACTAAAGTGGATCGATTTTGGCATTAAAAACAAATAAATAACTAATTTATTACAAAAATTAGCAACCAGTTTCCTGGAATGGGCTTCAAACACTTTGAACCATCTGGAACTGCCAAGAAACCACTCAAACCGGCCTAAAAACACCAAAAACCAAGTTGAACCGGTCAAACCGGCTCAACTAGGCCAAATAGACCGATCCAAACCGTCTGGTCAATGCTCGTTGACCCAGTCAATGGATGCACGGGGCGGGGCGAGTCGACGGAACACACAGGTCACGAGCAGACGAGAGGCGAGTCGGATCTGGACGGGCAGGCGACAAAGCCAAGCACGCGTGCGAGGCAGCTTCGGACGGGAGAAACCGGGTCGGGTCACGAAACCGATCGAATACCTTCAACGACAGCTAGCGCACATGGGCTACTCCGAACCGAGTCGGATTCGAGCTCGCGGGTCGGGTCTTGGAACTTAATTCCAAGTCTGATGGCCAAATTCAGGTCTCTGATGCAATTTTTGTCCAATTTAGTCCATATTTCATTCAACACTTGAATAGAAAGAAAAAAAAAAAACACCCACCAAAAGCAATTGAGCATAATTAAAGCATGTTCTGATACCACGTGATGGAACACGAGACATACACAGCGGAATTAGGATCTAATTACACTTTAATTGCTTTTAATTCAACTGAAACTAACATGCAATTAAAGGAAAAACAGTAAATAAAAGTGGATAGGAAACAACCTTTATAGCTCCCGAACAACGCTTTTCCTCACTGAATCTCAACCCAAAATCTTTCGGACCACCACTAGAGTTGACCTACTATCTTCTGGACTCAGAACCGAGTTATGGGACCCGGTGGATGAAGAAAACTGAGAGAGAGAAAAAGATGAGAAAAGAAGATAGAATTTTGGTTTTGGGTTTTCCTTTTTTTTTTAGCCCAATTTTGAAAAACTATTTTTACAAAAATGGTCAAAATTCTTTTAACCAAATTGAAAAGTTCAATTTATAGAAAAAAGTCATGCAATAATTGCATGAACTAAATCCATAAAAACCCAACATCTATAATCTACTATCTTAGTGGGCTTAATGTCTCTACTATAAGCCAACACCTAGTCCACTATTTTGTTAGTAGAATTATCTAACAAAAGTTTGGATTTTCCCACTAACTTTAGTCAAAGGGCAAAATAGTCATTTGGTCAAAGTCAAACTTTGACCAAAAAGTCAACATTTTGACTTTTTATGATTTTTTTATGTTGACTAATTTTGACCTCCCGAGCATGAATCCGCATTTATTTTCTTAAAATTCAAATCACATTTAAATATAAGGTTAGTCAAAGTTTGACTTTTCAAAGTCAAAAGTCAACTCTTTGACTTTTTACATCTTTGACCATTTCCATCATTTTCGAGCTTCGGAATATGAACGTATTCATATTTTTTATATTTAAATCACATTTAAATATTAAATTTGTATCTCTAAACTGAAAAATTCGACCACTATATCACATATACTTGTCGGTTTCTCTCTCTTCACCTGATTCGAACAATTCGAATTATTCTATCATACTGTTCTAAATTTATTCCATATGAGCTAATAGGGAAACCTAATGGACCTATAGATCATGGGCTCCAACGATCCAAGATTAGCTAGCTAAACTCTTTAGACGAAGCTAATCAATATTCGTTAACTAACGGGTCATTCCACAGTAGTCCCGTAGTTGTACTCCCCTCACTATAGATATATTTGGTCCATTTGATATAACCATGATTAGTAAGCTAATCCTTCACAGGTTGTTCGTAATATTGGCTGGGTTATAAAAACCGTTTTACCCCCAAGACTACATCTTGTTCCTTAAGTTCCACTGATCCTCTAATGAACAATTAGTTTAAGGTCCAACCTATAAACCGAATCCCTCTCGGGTCAAGGAGAGGGTGGGGCCCCTTGTTCAAAACCTGGATTCAGTACTAAAGGGAACAACCTATCTACTATCCCTATAACGGGTAGGAGTGAATTTCGTCTTGCACCCTATGTTCCCAGCTATCCACCCGATCTTACCCCTAAAATGGGAGGCTTATTGGGCCAGCGATGATGAGCTGCCCTCATCTATGTAGATCTAAGGATAATTCTGAGTGATCAGAAGTTCATAGTTAGTTCAGGATTAAGATTAAGTTACCTAAGTCATCAATTAACGAAATAGTCAGTTTTATACATAAAACAACATTTAGAACGTAAAAAATGACTATTTCATGGTTCAGTTTTATGCAAACTCATTGCATAGGATGCCTCCACTCACATATCTCTATATGAACGATTCAGGATCACATCGTTTGTACTAACTACAAAGTGGGCCTCATCCATAGTGTCCTCAGAATAAGGCGCCCAACCTTATTCATATACTATAGACCATTTTGGCTATATACTTGAACTTGATCCACATTTATGTCACTACATAAAGTTCAAACTACATTAAATAGCCTCAGGACCTTAGGTTATTGGATTCAAGATTACAATTTCTATAACAACTTTATCGAAAAACAAAACAGAATATGTTTATTAATTTACAAACTACGAGTTTTAGGACATAAAATCCAACAAAATGCGACTTAACTCTATTAATGTGTGTGAGGTTTTCGATATCTGGTGTATGGATTTCATGGGGCCCTTTCCTTTCCTTCTTCCAATAGGCATATGCTAGCGTGTCTGCAAAAAAAATAATAGTGTGCACATGTGCATGGATAGAGGTGAAAGAAGTTATCTCTGTCGTGTCTAGTTAGGGCTCGCGAGAAAAGAGTGATAGGTTCCTGGCGGTGAGGTGTGAAAGCTAGCCCTCTAGGTAAAATAAATGCTCTCTATGTTTTGCGTGTATGAGTTTTAGGCACTCTTGGCTAGTATTGCTCTTTGATTAGCAAGAATGGTACGTCTTGGTCTAATAACCGAGCCGAGGGAAGATGAAATGGAAGTAGGAAAAAACTTTTCTAGGCGCTTTTCGATTTATGAAAAAGTTTTCATGCCTTAGTGTTCATTCATACATGGCTTTGATTGTAAAGGTTTTTTACTTTTTTTTTATTTTTTTATTTTTTAAATAATGAGTCTCAGTGGAGTAATTAGTTGAATTTGGATTATTATGTGGTTTATTTTGCGACCCTACGGATTGTTGAGACTTGAGATAGGATTCGATAAATTGAGTGAATAGTTTCTTGTCAATTGCATGATTGAGCGTTTTGACCTTGCTCGGGACGATCAAGAATTAAGTTGGGGGTGTTTGTTAGCTCTCAAAAAGAGCTAATTTTATGTCCTTAATCCTACTGATTTGGATGATTCTTGTGTTCTATTTGTCTTATTTTGTAGGAAATTGATCCCATGAAGCAACTGTGTTGTTGAGATGAAAAATTGAGCCAAAAGGATGGAAAATTGGGGGTCGGATGCACTAAACTGAGCGGCAATGTCAAAAAGACCAGAATGCCATGCTCTAGCATTGCAACGCTCACCAATTTTCTTAATCCAACGCTCGTTTGACACTTGAAGGCAGTATGCTGGTGTGCAGGGCAATGTCACAATGTTGCCTCGAGCGCTATAACACTCCAAAGATCTCACAGCGTCATTGTCATGACACCACCCCAACGCTCTAGCTCAATGCTACATGACAGTAGCTATCGAACATGGAACCGTTGCAATGCTACGAACTTCAACGGACGAACTCCTTCGCACGTACAACCGAGCGTCATAGCCCCATTGCAACGCTTCCTCAACGTTGAATTTGATGCCACCGCAGCGTTGCAATGCTCTCCCTAGTGTTGTGATGCTGGGCCAAATCTATATATGGGTATTTTCTATTCTAGCCGAGGGTGTGAAGAAAAACAGAGTTTAAGGACGTTTTTGGGAGCCGATAAGTCGAATTTTTGGGCAAATTTCATCATATTCAACCTTCTTTCTATATCTTTGATTGGTTTTTCAATATGCTTATGCTAGGCTAGATAAATTTTTCTTGGAATTAGTTGTATGTTTAAATTCTTGAAGGATTTCTGGTTAATTTACCGAATTGTTGTGAATTCTTTGGGATGATTTGGTTTAATTTTAATAGAATTTTTCTAAATTGATATGATAAATTAGTTTATTGAAATTTTTGTTTACAAAATCGTCATAGCCTATGCAAAAATTGATTGATTTAGTTGAGCAAATTAGGATCGTATGTGTAAAGTCTAGACTTTTTCTAACCAAACTCAGTATGCCCTGATTTAATCGTTCATAATTAATCATGCTATAAGATATGACTATCCGACTGTCTAGACTTTTTCTAACCAAACTCAGTATGCCCTGATTTAATCGTTCATAATTAATCATGCTATAAGATATGACTATCCGACTTGTAGTATGTCTCAACAATTGAACCCCTTCGTAATGCAATTCGGTCTTAACTTATATTTAGTTA
Organism: Benincasa hispida; assembly: GCF_009727055.1. Classification (NCBI taxonomy): domain Eukaryota; kingdom Viridiplantae; phylum Streptophyta; class Magnoliopsida; order Cucurbitales; family Cucurbitaceae; genus Benincasa; species Benincasa hispida. The sequence continues at coordinate 32,710,233 of NC_052355.1, read as the reverse complement.
AGAAAGAAAAGTTGTAAATTGGATTAGGACTAATTTGATTTAATATCGAATTTGGCTAATTTGGCTATTAGATTTTTTAATAGGTTGAGGGATTCGCAGATTTAATACAGTTAATTGGTGCCTAATGATAGAATATTAAACATATATACTAATCTCAAGGCTTTTTCATTGATTTAATCCAACCCTTTTTGTGTGTTCATTTTTTTTTCTTTACATTGCATGTTAATTTTTAGTCATTGTTTCCACAAATCCAACCAAATTCGCATCACTTGGAATTCTCTAATTAACCTGGCTAGTCATTAGTTTCCCTATGAATTCGACCTCATTCTTACTATTTTACTACGTTTGTGGGTATTAAGTATGAGATCAGAGATTTTATTTCTTTGTTTGAGTTAGTGATCATGTGCGACAATTCTATTATTTTTTAACTTTGAACAATGGTTCATGCCTATCTAAGCCATACCAAGAACCCTCTCATAACACCTAACATTAGGGGTGTTCAAAAAATCTGATGACCCAAAAAACCCGATCAATCCAACTCAACCCGTGCGGTTTGGGTTGGGTTGAGTTCAAATAATTAAAAATTTTATGGGTTGGGTTGGTTCATGGGTTCACTTAATATAATCTAAACCAACCCGAATTTATCATTAACTTTAAAATATTTTTTTTATTACTTATAACACAATTATTTATACTTATATTAATGTTAATTTTATTTAATTCCAATAGTTTTGAATAATTTATTCTTCAACAACTCTTAAAAGTAGTTTCTTTGCACTTTAGAAAGAAATTTTTCACTATATAAATTGAAATTGATTTGTTAATCTTAATTCAATATATGAAAATAATTAAATTAGATTTTTACATATTTACGTTTCGCTTATTTTTAGAACAAAATTTTAAGTAAATGACCCAATTAACCCAACCCAACCCAACCCAAATATTTAATGATTTGGTTGCGTTGGGTTCATTTTTTCATAAGAGTTATTTGGATTGAAAAAATTTACAATCCGAACAATTGGGTAGGGTCTAAAAAGTCTTTCAACTCAACTCAACCCTATCCATGAATACCCCTACCTAACATGGCCTTCACATGGCCAAACCATGCAAAATTCTACCAATGAATGTCTATAATGATAATATATATGTGTGTGTATATATATATATACACATATTTTCATGAATGGAGCAAAGTCTCCTCCAAAATCTTATGCATGGCCTTGAGGTACCTTTCATGAAGTACCTTTTACTTCAAATGGGCTTGAGCCCAATTGAGGTTTAACTCAATTTTGCCGACCCCTCTTTCTTCTCTCTTTTTTATTTTTTATTTTTTCTTTTTATGCGTTGTGCTGAGCTCCTTTAAGGTCGGCTGAGCTTGGGCAGTCGGGCTGCCTTGCCAATACTCGTGGGTTGGCCTTTCGAAAGTGGGGTCGAAAAGTTGTCGATCCCTTTCCTCATATTTATTTACTTGTTTTATTATTTTATTTATTTTCTTTCATATATATAAAAGTCATCTAAAAGCTTATTGGTTCGACCTCTTAGCTCATCCTGCCTTTCTTTGTTCAACCTACTTTCTCAACTCAATCTTCCAATTGGACCTACTCTCTTAACTTGGTCTCTTGGCTTGACTTACTTTTTTAGCTCAAATTGGTTGAGCTAACTAAGGTCATTTCTCAACTCAATTATCTTTACCCGAATCTTGGCTTGAACTCAATTAATTAGGTTTAATTTTACCCTCCACATGAACGATATGATACTATTGTAGAGATATCTAGAGAGCTATCATCTGTAACAAATGGTATTAGAAGCATGTATAATACAAATGCAACAAACAAATAAAAAGGTAAAATAATTTCAATGGTATGGTACTTGTGATAATGTGGTTAAGTTTTACCATATATGTGAGGTGCTCTAAAGAGAAGAATAGTTAATCTAGACAAGAATATACTTTTGTTGAAGCTAGAGAGATGAACGAATAGTTAACTATCTAAAGGAAAATTATATGGTCCTTTGTTCGATGAGAGACTACAAATGTTCTTTGTTCAAGGGAAGAATTGTTGGAAATATAATCAAAATTTCACCTTGCTTAGATAAGGGGAATATCATGACTATGGACTGTGATCGATAACATATTCAATGGTATGGGACTATGATACTAGAAAAAACAAAGCTACAAAAATTTATGTCTAAAACGAATCATATACTATCATTGAATTGATATGTAAAAAATTCTAAAAGAAGACAAACCTAATTATACGAGTACCAAATAAAGCTGGTTTTGCAAGTACAACTCTTTCGCTATTTGCATTTGATAATTGCACATACAAATTTATTGTCTATCCAACAATGACATAACTTATCTATTATATGTTAGCTTCAACCAATTGACTTGTATTTTTGTCCATTAACGTTTGACCTACAAACATATCCATATAAACGAATAAAAAAATGTAAATTTGTGTCAATACTTTTATTATAGTTTAAATTACCATGGCTAGACTTAGTTTTGTGCCATTATAAAATAAAATATCTAGGGTTTAAGAACCAAGATAAGGAATAAACACTCTCAAACGCCAAATAAGGTTCAAAACACATTGATAATTTTGAAAATAAGTATAAATGTAAGTATTTATAGAAAAAAAAAATTGTGTGAGTTAATCTATAACAAATAATAAGCTATATTATATAATTTATCCATCGACTTTACTCTTTTTTTGTTTGACAATATATGGAATGAAGTTATCGAACTTATGTCTTTGAGGTTAATAATATACGTACCATGTCAATTGAGCTATATTTGTTTTAGTGAAGTCTCATATTCTTTCAGAAGTTGCATAATTACATTTGATCTTTCATTAACATTTAAAAGTTATCATTGAAGTAGAAAATCATTAAAATATTTGACAAAAAATCAACGTATCCAAATGTTAATTAGTTTCAAGAGTAATTTTGAAATGTCTATTGAAAAGTTAAAAATAATGTTACTAACTTCTTATATAATAAGGCTCAATTTGGGATTGCAATTTGCAAACCTAGAAAGTGATTTTGGAAAAATCTTAACCGTCTCCCTTGTTTGATAAATCAAATTATTAATTAATTTTTTAAAATCACTAACTAATGTGTAAAAGCTTAGAGTAGTAGCTTTTAGATTCAACTTCTCTAAAAATCGATTATTTTCTTAACCATTAAAATAAATATATTATAATAATATCATTTCTTAATAATATATTTTGTATGTATATTTTCAAAATTTTAATTAATTCAATTTCTTTGTAACAATTATTTTTCTTAAGCCCTTATCAAATAATTGATATCAAACAAAATTAGTTGAAATCAAATTATATAAATATATAACAAATTATAAATTAATTATTAATGTGAAAATAATTAAAATAATAAGCATACTTTGCTTCATATAATTAATTTACACAAATTTAGTATTAATTTATCTAACATTGTAACTATTTTTTTTTAAAAAAATTAAAATTAACATTTATCAAACACTATTTTATTTTCTTTCACTGTTGAATTTTCATGAACAAAATCTGGCAACAATTATTTTAAAGGGTAATTGCAATTGGTAGTATTTATAGGAATAATAACTAAGTGTATAACATCATTTTTAAAAAAATTGCAAATATAGACAAGTCTATTAGCGATAGACTTTTATGACTCTACCAATATATGGTCTATCACTAATAAACTCCTATCAATAATATGGTCCATCACTGATAGATTATTTAAATTTAGTCATATTTACAATTTTATTTACAATATGTTATATCTGTTATTGCTTTGGGTTTAATATCTATATTTGCAACTATCCCTATTTTAAAAGTTACAACAATCCTAAACTAAGCCTAAATATATATGTTAAACAGGTGATGAATTTTAATGGTGTTTTTTAAATATAATTTAGCCATAGTAATAAACCCTCAAAATGTTGGGCCTCAAATCAAAATTAGATTTAAACTTTTCTTTCAGGGCTTTATATACTCATACCCTCGATAAATAGATCTAATTACACAATTATTTAAATTTTTCTATATTTTATAAGAACAACTTCATGGACTATTATTTTACATATATGTATGACCCAATTTACCTTTCGACCCTCTTACCATTCATTTCTTTAAAGATACAATGATATTTATATCAAAAGATGTAAAAAAAAAAATTACCACAGTTATAGATTTTTCAGAATGATTTTTTTTCCAAAACCCACCTAAGTAAGGAAATTTTATTTAAAATATATAAAATTGTTATCCTCATAGATGAAAACAAAATTTGGTAAGAAGATTCAAAGGAGAAAACAAAGAATATTTGATATATACAATACTATATATTTGAATTTTCTTGAAATAAACCACGATATATTTGATAAGTGTATGAACTAGATAACCTGTACAATATAGTGATTTATTTACCGAACAATATATGTAATGTATGTTTACACTTTTCAGTATATTTGTAAGCATACATAAAAAAAAAAAAAAAATCATAGTTCATGTGATGTTTATTTACACTTTCTAATATATTACCGATATATTCAACATATATTTGAAATATCAAAGAAGGGGTGATCAATTATCAATTAATAATATGAAAAAAAAAATAAATGAAATGTTCTAGAATACAGAAAACATTAATTTGAAATATCATGCAATAAATGAATATCAACCGAAATTAATAAATAACAAAAAAACGGAGTAAAACTTCGAAAATGATGTTAATAAAGAAAGAATTGAATATTTCAAAAAAATAAAATTCCCATATAATTAATACTAAATTGTGTTAAAAGTTTAATATTAAATATGAAAAATAATATATTTTTATTTTAAAATATTAAAAATTAAAAGACGAGAAAGAATCTATCAAAAGATTAAAAAACATCCCAAAATATTGTTAAAATCTAGTTATGAAAAAAATACTAATGCTTATGACATTCCTGAAATATTAATTATGGCAAATTTCTTAAAATTTTATTTTTTAATGGGACTAAAGACGTCCAAATTTCCCACGGGGACAGGGTCCGGTATTCCCCATCTCCAATTAAGCGGAGAGGGAATGGGGAAAAAATTCGCGTGAACTATCACCCCGATTAGCTTCCACATATTTATCTAGTATAGTTATCTAATATTACGTTATTATTATTTTATAAATATTACATTTAAATTTTAAATTTCATTATTTATTGAAAAAGATAATGAATACGTTTAAATTTAAATTATATATGTGAATAATTTGATTTGTATTTAATTATTTATACTTAAAAGTTAATTAGTTTTTTAGGCCAAAATTTGAGTAATTTATCTTTAAATTCAAATTATTAGGTAAAATTAACCATAGTAAACAATTTAGTGATAAAGTTAATTATTTAATTATAATTTACAAAATTTCGAGAACCGATCCTCGCAAATTATCAGGACTTTCACGGAATAGAGAATGAAATGGGGATGGGATGGGGAATGACATCTCCGGCTCGTAGACATCTCTAAATAAAATAGGTGACACGTGGCCGTTGAAGTTGAGCCTGCCTGGGAGAGTACCATCTGTGAGTGGGCCGCGGGAGTATCGTATGGGCCCGGGTTCGATCCACCCGTTATCTGATTTAGAAATCTCAAAACGACAGCGTTTCGATTCCTCCGCTGACTTTTCCCAATTGACATTGATGCTTCCCTGTTGCGGAGGAACACTTTGCGCCATTTTCTGCAGAACACATAAACCCCTCAAAGCTGTCTTCCATGCGGGAAAATCATCTTCCTCCATAGCCAAATTTCTCATTCCTTATCATTCAATTGCTTATTACTACCCAAAATCTCGTTACAGATAAAGAGGGAATTCGGAATGTCGTGGCTAAGATTGGCAGTGAGCAAAGCAGTGGAGGTTGGGAACAACAATAACCTCACTCGGGTCGTCAAGAATTATGCCGACACCGTCGTTCACCACGCCGGTCAAGCCGTTGCGGAGGGTGCCAAAATTCTCCAAGATCGCATTGTACTTCCTCTGTTTCAATTTCATTTTTTTCCTTATTAATTTTGTTGGTTTGGTGTCGTTTTGAGCTGCGGTTGAATTTGGAAATGTTGAATGGTTCGTTATAATCTCGTAAATTTGTGTATTTTTCTTCGCGTTGATATCTTCTCACATTCATTTTCTTCATCTGGTGTCATTTTTGCGCATGTGGTGGGATTTGGAAATGTTGGATGGTTTGTTTATTATTCGTTTAATTTTGTGTATTTTTCTTCGTTGATATCCCTCCACGTTTCGTTCTTTATGTAAAAATCAAGTATTTGCTGAAATGTCACGCTGAAGCATTCAGAAATCGACTTCAGAATCTTTTGTGGGAACACGAGGATGGGGGGAATTTCGGGGTAGTACCTTATAATATTTGAAAATTGAATCGGAGAAATGGAAAACAAAGTACTGAATATCGATTTCGGGGTTTCCATGGAAACAAAGTGCAAACCTATTTGACGTTTCTGGGAGCTGTCACCTAAAATTGTCTTCCTAGAACTTTGTTAAAGATTCAGTGTATCCATCGTTCAATCTAGTACTTATTATTATTTTTTTTCCAACCATTTAGTTTTATCTTTTACCTCAGGGTCCTGGATTTCTTTCCGAGCGTTTTTGGTTGGTTTTGCTGGTTCTGCTTAACCACTTACGGTTTCCTACCAGGGATATTGGCTATTCTACAATTGAGTTCGTTTTTTTGGCTTTTATCGTGTAGGGGGCACGGAATTTCAGAAGCATCAGGCAGACTATACAAAGATTGGAAGAAGCTGCTGTGTCTTGTAGGGGCCCTGAAAGAGCTCAGTTGTTGAAAAGATGGTTGGTTGTGCTTAAAGAGGTCAAAAAATTATCTGATGCACCCTTGGAGGAGAAAGCAAAGACCCTGGAGCAACATCTTGCTTTTGAAGATGCGAAGGAGACCCCAAGAAAGCCTGCTATTGTGAGCACATTTTAATTATTATTATTATTTTTTTTAAATCACCTCTCCCTTCAAGTATTTTTATAAATACTCGTGCTTACCCATATCTAATGGGCAGTTATCGTTCATAGTTGATGCATTTTCAAAAACCTTGGTGCATTTTCATGAATTCCACATTCTAACCTCATGGATTTTAAAAATTGCTAAAAGTTGCTTTGCACATTGATTTTACAATATTACGGAGATCCAGAAGGATATCTAAGCCTATAAATATGCATTCTTTCACTGTGCAGCAATTAGAGATGTAAATTAAACTCTTTTGACCTTTATTTATGAGAGGTTTTTAGATTTTAGTCTTTTTTTTGGTTCTGCAGAGTGAGGGACTCAAACCTCTAACCTCTCGGTCAAGGGTACATACTTTATGTCAGTTGAACTATGGTCATGTAGGCGAGAGTAGTTAGTCTGCAGAACTTCTTTACTTCTGTGTTTATTACGTTCTGACCTTTACCATTATGAACAGATTTTGTATTACGATCCTGATGTTGGAGGGGAGCCAATGAACTTTTGTGAGGTTTTTCTTCAAAGTCAAGCTCTGGAGGGAATTACATTATCTATGGTATGTTAATTTCATGACGTCCTTTCTCTAAATCTGTTACTAGTTCCTGGGAAAGCTGCAGTTGTGCATGTTTACGGTGACCTAATTACTCTGGTCTTTTGAATGCACCAAAAAGGACAATATGATGTATTTGTTCATTAGTAGGATGTTTCTGCATAGGTTTTGATGCTGGATCAGGAACTTATTGGGCCCAAATTGAATGACCCATTTTAGCTTTTGACTAGGATGGAATCATGGAACGCTCATACAAAAAGATGTGTGCTTTTTATTACTAAATTTGTTGATGAAGAGATACATAGTTCATTAAATAAGATAAATAACCTGTTAAGAAATAAAAATGAACTCTTGCATTTAAAACACTGTAGTTTCTTAAGAGTGCAAATATAAAATTTGAGAGAAGGAAGACCATTGCATGGCGGGTGGTTACAATTATAGTTTTTAATTTTTCTTTGGAATTCAAGATTATACATGCCGTTTGGACTTGTCTTATCGACAACATTGGTCGATATCGAATAAGCCACCTAAGAATTTTTCTTTTATTTCAAAGGTCAATTTTGAATTCAATGTGTAACCATATTTTTATATTAAAAGAAATGTAGAATTCAATGTATAACTGTGCTATCTCAGTGCTGATTGATGTAATTTTTGTTTAGGGGAATATGGAAATTTATGCAAAAGCTTCAAGTTTGTGATATTTTTTCCTTTCAGTTATTGAACTATGCATGTTAACTAGATTTTATTCAAAATGGAGAGGCAGCACATGGTATTTGTGTGAGGTGGAGATATAAAAGGTTGTACTATGAAATGATGATGGAAACAAGTTTTAGTTCCACCTTCTTTGACGTGACTTATGAATTAGATTTATTGAATATGGTGGAAATATATGCAAGTGCAACATCATATTTTGAATTGTTTAGTTGCTATTTTACCATTCACCAACTTGTCTTTTTAATTGGTCATGAAGGAGACACCAACAAATTAACTATTTTCCATGCCACAGATTCTTGAAGCGCCAAATGAGGAAGAAGTGTCCCTTCTCCTGGACATGTTTGGGTCTGTCCCTCACTTGAGCTAATAGTATAGTTCATTATCGCTGTCTTGAAGTACTAACTATTAAAAATCCAAGCTTCAATTTTTCATTGTGTTCATATTCATTTCATAAAGAAAAAAATTTGTGTTCTCATTCATGAAGTTAAGGGGATTATTTTATTTTATCTTAATATTTCGTACGAGGTGGAGATATTTGGAGTTCTATACTTGGACCCTGACCATCATTATCCTTACTTTTCTTGACCTCAATCTGTTACCTTGAATTTGAGATTGGTTTCCAGTCAATGAGTCATCTGCTTTAGCGTTCCGTGCCTCTATTCCGAGATAAAGCTCTCTTATCTGATCTTGTATTTGTTGTTGTGTGCATGCTTTTTTTTTTCCTTCTTTAAAGTAATTCACTTATTTGGTTTCTGATGGGAATATGAATTTACACTGATATTTCTTTGAGATCAGCTTTTTCTTGAAGACATTTCTAATAAGACTTCCTGCAGATTATGTCTAATTGGGGGGAAGGAAGTTCACAATGCAATAGTTAGCAGCATACAAGATCTGGCAAAATCTTTTTCCAGCTATGATGATGAAGTATTGGTAAAGTTTTAAGAATAACTCATATTTTTTGCCTTAAAGTTTTTGAAATCCACAAGGGCCCTCTCATTCTACAATTTCTTTATGTATGAAAATGCTTTCTTCTTATTTCTCGGAGGATTTCATCATCCAAGTTTAAACATGTGCAAGTTGTAACTGTGAGTTTTGTAGGCTGCTACGTTCCCTTTTGGAACCAAGTATCTAGAGCCTTTCAGAAATAGCTAATTACTTTAGAGCTTTTTCATTCTCTGTTCATATTTTGATAAAGAGATGTTATAGTCTGAAGCTTAAGATATGTTAAGCATAACAGATGGTAATAGTTATATCCTAATGAAATAGAAGACTTACATGACAAGTTAGGAAAAAATTGAAGTGTCTTTGGCTGGTGTTTGTCCCCTTTTTTGGGCTTTTGGTGTGAGATAAATAATAGACTGTTTTCTGGCATGGAGAGGTATTGTAGCGATATTTGGTCCCTTGTTAGATTATATATTTCTCTTTGGGCTTCCTTGGGCTTCAGTGACCAAGTCTTTCTGTACTACTTGTTGGGTCTTATTTTGTTGTTGGATTGGAACCCCTTTTGTAGTATGTTGTTTGGTTCTTTTTTTTTTTTTTTTTGGGGGTGTAGGATTCTCTTTATGTACGTCCTTGTGTTCTTTCATTTTTTCTCAATGAAAGTTCGATAAAAAGATAAAAGGAAAAGAAAAGGAACTGTTCTTCTTTTTTAAGTTTAATTATTATTCATATTAGTATTAATCATCGGTATGTTACAAATTCAACTCTAATGGTCTTCATATGATTTCTGCTGTGTGGATTTATGAATTAGTTAGACAGGGCTGCTAGGCCTATCACATTTCCTCATTCCATTTCTTTTATTTGTTCAAAGTTTTGTGGGAAATCTTAAATACAGGTGAAGCGGGAGGAATTGCTCCAATTTGCTCAAAGCGCAATTTCAGGGTTGAAGATCAGCGCTGATCTTGGGAGGTGGGTAAGAAATGAGTTATTTTGTTCTTTACCACTTGGTCGCTACTTCTATAGCTTTTGTATGAGTGTGAAGTTATATTATTTATTACATCTGCTATATAGCAATTATGTTATTTAGTGGGTTTAGTAGCTTTAGGGATCGAGGTTTTATTTTAACCTTCTTGTTTCATTTAAGAAAGGTTTCTTTTGTTGATTTAGTCTATGGGGGAGTCCCTTTGTGATCTCCTTAGCTTGCTAGTGGTATCAAAAATCTTCTCATGCCTCTACAAATTCAGTCATGTAATGCTTTCTATTCAAAGAAAAAAAGGTGCCATGTAGTCATTTCAATTTTCATCTGACCACAATATTAATCCTGTCATACCCATAGATAGTGAGCATATTGAAGAAAATAAAGAACAGTTTGATACCAGATGCCTTTCCTATTCAAGCATTGGTCGTAGGGGATTGATTTTCACCTTCAAAGATGATGTGCTATATTTTTTATATTTTTTTCCCTTTTATTTTTTTGATTTCATACTGCTGCTGCTAGATACCTGCTCAATGATTTTCAGTCTCTTAATGAAAAAATAATTCTCAATTTCTGTATGTATTTCCTAAGTAATAAAGAGGATACCCCAGGTCTAGGCTGCGTGCTAAAAAGATGAGTTTTGGGATTGGTATGTTGTCTCTTTATTTGAACTACACCCAGAAGCACAACTTCACCTGCTAAGACGCACTTCATAGGGGAAAATGAAATTAGATGTTAAATGGTCACAATAAGCTAATATAATGGTCTTTTCTCTATTATTTGTCTGGGATTCTGGCCACAGGGTAGATACTGAATTGTACAATTTGAAGACAAAACTTGAAGGAATGTCAGCTTCCCCAATGTCATCAAATGCAGATTATGGCAAGACATCAGAAGAAACCACAATAGAAACAATCGAGGTGAGCCTGTTAATGGAAGTTATTTGTGGTCATTATTTTTTTAATGGAAACTATGGAACTTTTCATCGATTCAAAGAAAAAAAAAAAAGGTAAAGAAGGTTAACAAAAACAAAAATGTATCTGTTAATGCATTAGACTATGGATGAGTTTGAGGTGCGTCTTGGGAAAAAAATGTTTTTGAGTGAACCCTTTATTTTGTAATCTAAGCACTAGACTTCTTCTTCTTCTTCTTTTTTTTTTTTTTTTTTTTTTTTTTGTGTGTGTGTGTGTGTGTGTGTGAAGCAAACAAAGCTTTGTCTACTTTAAGGATTTATTTATTTTTTTAGAATCTCTCAAATTGTTTTATTATTGCAGATTTTAAAAAGTGCTTTTAATTGTTTAAAAGCACTCAACCATCATGATTTGGCCACCTACCTAGGATTTAATATCCTACGGGTTCCATTTATACCCAAATGTTATAGGATTAGGCGGTTTGTCCTCTGAAATTAGTTGAGGTGCACGTAAGTTGTCTAAAAATGTTTTTAAAAACTCTTAAAAACTGACACAACACCACAATTTTTATAAGAAAAAAATGTCCTACATAAATAAACATACGTTTAGTGCGGCTGATAAATATGGCTTGAATTCATTCTTGATGATTTTCAGAGCAGTGAGCATCTGTTTCGTATTGTTTATGAATTGTTCTTCCGACAAATCTTAAAATTTTTATTACGGTATCAGTGTATGTATATTCATTGTCTGAAGGCTGTACATTATACTTTATTTCTCATTCCAACTTAGCTATTATCAGACTGAAGAGTGCAATTTACTGGGTGAACGTTTGTTTCTCTGAAAAGTGATATCTTCACATGTACCATATAGTGTGTACTACTAAGTAATCACCTTTTGATATGTCGTATGAACTGTCAAGTAAAGTTCATTTATGAATTTGACGGAGTGGAAAAAGGTCTTTGGTCACTGTCCCATCCATATGGCAGGCATTGAAAGCAGCACTCTCACACATACGAATTTGTTCTAGAGTGGAAGGACTTCTGCTGAAGAAGAAATTATTAAACAATGGAGATTCTCCTGAAATCCATGCTCAGAAGGTATTGATCTGGAGATGCCTTGACCTGTCAGTCAAATTTTTTATTTTTACCCATCGTGTTAAATTTAGCCTATGGGCTGCAATAAGTGGTATACAGCTGTAAACTTGTCTACTTATATACAGATTGATAAACTGAAAGTTTTGTCAGAGTCTCTTTCAAACTCCTCTGTGAAAGCTGAAAAGCGCATTACAGACCATAGGTAAAGATCCCAGTATCCTAAATGGCAATGAATAAGAATTCATACGTGTAGCTGCTTTTTCTTTGCTGATATATGTTGATATTCACTGTATTATCTGTTTGGGACTTCAACACGAGAAATTGTTTATAGCTTATCAAACTCTTTTCCATTTGAATCTCTTCTCGTTGATGACTGGTTTTTTTAAGCTTTTGGGCCTTAATTCCTTAGTTTAGAGTTATAGGAAATTCGTTTGTAATTCCAGCTTGTCTGTGATCCTTCACAATCAAAAGGCTTTTCTTATCTAAGCGTCTGGAGGGGTTTTTCATTGCTAACCTATACTATAAATCGTATGAACTGATGTGATGGTGCTTTTTTCTTCCCTTGATATCTGGAAATTAGAAACAAATATATGTATTTGGTATTTCTCATTCTGAGGAGTAGTCAAAAGCCAAGGAGGTAGGAGGTAGGAGTTAGGAGATAGATTTAGGCTTAATACCTCTCTGGAGGTTCTCTATATCAAGTGTTTTTTTTGTAATTTTCTCTTTTTTCTTCCATTTACTAATTTCCTGTTGGAATGGAAGTAGATCTTTCTAATCCAATTAATCCTTTCAGGTTGACTTTTTGTCTTTTTAAAAAGCGGTGCACCACGAGGGATGCCTGTTTTTACTTTTGACATTTCATGTATATATTTTTGACGCTTTCTTCTGTTTTCATTTGCAGATCGCAAAAAGAGGAAGCCCTAAATGTTCGTATCACCAAAGCAAGTGAATCTGGTGAAAAAGAGAAGGTTGGGTGTTCTTTGGAGTACCGTTTAAAAATAGCTTTTGGTTTATTTAAATAAAAATAGTTTTATTTTAGAAAATTATATCTCATGGGGTAGTTTTATAATTATTTTATATGTTTTATTTATTTATTCGTGGGATAAGAAACAGAAATGTATAAACAAAAATCTACCACACAACCTAAGGCAAAAGGGGTGAGGAGCCCCCCTCCTGAAAGAAATAATGAAACACTGCATTTCATATAGGATTTGAGCTTGGCTATAATGGCAATGGGATATCTTGTCTCTTAGGCACCACAAGGAAAGTAATTTGTACATTTTGCCATATAAAAGACTTATCTTCAAAGATCCTCAGATTTCGTTTCTCCTAATTCTCCCGGTCCCAGATAAGCACTCGGCAGTACACCTCCACTACGGAAAAAAACAATATGAAAACAATATGAAAATAAAAGAAAAAGTAGAAGACAAATAAGAGATATCTTCACCAACCAAATTAACAAATTAAAAAGGGGAAAAATACCTTTTTGATCCCTAGGTCTAGTTTCTATATGGTCCCTAAGTTTCAAAAAGTTATATTTTTAGTAAGTTTTAAGTTTGGTTTCAATTTCGTTCTAGGTTTCAAAATCTTATGATTTTATCCTTGAGATTTGAGTTTTGTTATGATTTGGTCCCTAGGTTTCGAGATTTACCCTTTTAACCTCGATTTTTCACTAAATATGCACTTTATGTCTTTAGTGTTACTGTCTATTAATTAATTTAAAAGAATTATAATTAATTAAGTTTCACTATTTTTCATCGCTATTGAAATTTAAATTTAAAATTTCACTTCGTAATTATTTAAAGTAATTAATAGGCATTATTCCAATGATTGAAAGTAAGTATTTAGTGAAAAATCAAGGTTAAAAGTATAAGTCTTGAAACTTAGGAACCAAATTAAAACAGAACTCGAAGCTTAATGATAAAATTGTAACATTTTGAAGTCTAGGGACTGAATTAAAACCAAATTTAAAACTTAAGGACTAAAAGTGTAACATTTTGCAACTTATGGACCAAATAGAAACTAGACCCAAAACCTAGGAACAAAAAAGATATTTTTATTAGGAATAGTTAAACTGTTTTTAATGAGAACCAACTTTTATTGAGAAGAAAATGAAAGAATGCAAGTTTTACACCCTTTCTCAGATTACCCTCTTAATCCGAGAAGAGATGTGAAGACAACAGTTGTCAATCCTCTTATGACAATTACTGCCCAACATACTGCTGTAATCTTGTTTTCTGAGCACCTGTTAACCTAATATACAGTTCATATCTTATACTCAATATATGCATAACTTCTACACCAACTTTTTAACTCAGTGTGCTACCATGCAGAGAAATTCACATTTATTTACATTAACGATATTAAGTGTTTATATTTACAACCCTTAACTCAAAATCCTACCCTGAACCCCATGACATGTACAAACAAACTCAGAGTTAAACAGACATGGTGAGCCACCTAAGCTTCAATTTCTTGAAGAATCCTAAATAGTGACTGACGGGCAGATCTACTCGGCTTCGGGATGTCGACCACTACTTGGGGAGGAAAACTTTTAAAAACATGAGCTTAGGATACTCGGTGAATGACTATTTAGTTCATACTTTCTTTCATAAATAACATAATCATGCTTTCATAAACATTTACATGATCATAATCAGGGTTTAGAAATTATAACTAGAAAACATAAAATCAAATCGAATAAAAACCCTGCAATAAGGCTTATCAGTATCATACTGTAAAATGCCACTATTCCATTGTCTGAACATGGGGGAGAGCCTTTTTGCTCAATCCCTACTATGCTAGTCTAGACTGGAGTGAAAGCCCTTTTGCTCAATCATCTACCAGCCTGAGTTGAGAGAGAACCTTTTTGCTCGATCCCATCAACTTCAATAACATAAGTCATGCATGCATGCAGAGCTGGATTGGGTTCTGACCCCCTTACCATACGTTCGGTGTTAAAGATCCCTAACATAACTGAAATTTGGGTACCTTACCATACCTCTGGTACCAACATTGGAGTAGGGTTCATATAAGGCGCAAACATTGAAAACATTTAATGAACATAAAACAGAATACCCATTTGAGTTGATCATACTTCATAAATTGTATATCATCGTATAATGCCTTGTAACATCAAGCATGCTTATAAAACGTGGGCATAGGCTTACAGAAAACACATGCTGAACTTATAAATAACTTCATCATTAAAAAACGTAGATCATGCGATCAACAATCATTTTAAGGCATGCGTTGAGAAAATCATGATATAAAACTTCATGTGAACTGCCTATGCGTTGAATTTCATTCATAAAAAGTAGCATTGGAAAACATTGTAAAAACTCGTCAATCATTGTCTTAAGCTACTTATCCAAGGGGTCTGTAAGCCTCTCCCACTTGCGTCTGCCTTGTAATAAGAAGAGGTCCCTTGGTTAAGGGACTGTTTGGATTGACTCAAGAAAAAAATGTTTTTCAAAAATTTCATTTTTATTTAAACACTTTTGATAAAAACTTATTAAAATATACTTGAAAAGCTATTTTGAGTGGTTGCCAAACATTCCAATTTCTTCCAAAATGACTTATTTTTTAAATTAAACACTTGAAAATGTATTCCAAATACACACTAATGTCATTAGCTCCCTTTTGAGCTTAACATAACACTTAACTTATCATTATCGCATCATGACTGAGTTCATCGCATCACTTATACTTAGCCATTTTACATTCCTCTTGGTTAAAGACTGGCTACCCTCTCTATTGGGTGCTCAATGGTCATGAGGGCACACTTCTGTGTCTATGCGTCGATCCATAGTATCATTTCAGATTCCAATCTTTTAAACCTTATAATTCTAATTCCAGCCATCAATTAACTAAATTTCTTCCCATGAATGTGCTAAAAAAACTTCTTAACGAGTTGACCTTAGAATCGTCTATCTTTGCTCTCAGGGGAATGGGATATTCTCAGGAATTGGCTAGAAAACTTCAAGTTCCTTCAAGCTTGTCCAACAATCCCTTAGCACCTTTAGAACTTCATAGGCACTCACACTTCTTCTTACGTGTAAGCAAAATTTGGCAAAACTGATTTCTTCCTTGCAAACCATATTTATACTTGAGCTTGCATGTGAGCTAATCTCAACTAATCACTACCTGGCATGCTAATCCTTAACTTAGCGTCTCTAAGGTTTCCATTTAACCTACTAACAGGTGATTAAGCCTAATGCTTAGTTTAATTTTCATCGCATAGAGCTTGCGATCACTTAGGCCTCATCATTGGTTATCGCATACTCCTAGCTGTAATTGCATTGCCTTGTCTTAGGTGTTCTTAGCACACCTTCAATCTTTACTTAACACACCTCTTCTTATCAACTGAGTGACCCATCATCGCATCTGTCCATGGCAGTCTTGCCTATCAACTTCTAAACTTCACGGCCGCTAATTCTCTTGCGACCATCCTAGCATTTTGCCTTACATCCCCTTTAGAGTGCTTGTTTACTGTTTAGGCAACTTAGCTATTTGCATATTGCCTATACTGCCATTCTCCACCTCAGGTGAAGTTGGTCGCATACTTCTCTCACAAGCCTTACTAAACATCAAACTTGACAACTAGCTTAACTTCCTTCATGACCTTCCACATACTTCATGGGCTATACTTTGGCATAGTTTCTCTTCCCTAAATACTTGGCCGCATAGCGTTTTGGAAGGGTTAGGCCGCATACATTGACATGACTTTGTCGCATGGACCTTCCGTTTTCCTTCTAAGTGTGAACCCCTCTTCAATTCACCCGAGATCCACACTTTATACTTAGAATATTTTCTACCTTCAAAATGCTTGAGGGCCATCCTTTTAACACTTAGAAATTTTCTTCTCCCTTAACATCTCATACATGCTCTTACATTTCATATTATTACAAACATTACCATTATCATAAACATACTTACAATGACATTAAACACATAATTAAGAGGACTTAAGCATAATTAACTAGTAAATCGAGTTTAGGGATTTACAACAAGGACATCCTAAAAAGTAATAAGCCTAGCAAAAGGGAGCCCAACTAGTTATAGAGGCTCAAATCTCTAGAAGAATGAGACCTAGCGAGTAATAATGAAAAAAAGAAAACTTCAATGATGACCAAAGAATAATTACAAAAAATGTCATCTCAAACACTTAAATAGAAATTTTGAACCTAATGAGAGACTAGAGACCTTACATTGAAAGGGTCCCTACCGGCTCCTTTAAAGGTCTTATTGTTCCTCTTTCTCCCATAAAGTGCACGAATTTTTGCATGCCACGAGATCCTCCCCTCTATCAAGTGGAAAGAGAGGGAACTTCTCGATGATCTCCTCTTCATGTCGTCTTTGTGTTTGGCAAGTTGGAATCCAAACACGCCAAAATAATCCAAAGGATATGATCCAAGTTTTCCTCTGCCCTCTGATGAAGAATGCAACAAAATTGACCCACCAAAGAAGGCATCTTCCTTGAAAGCCAATCAAGTGTGTTCACCCTTTTGTGGATAACTAACCAAGCAAAGAATTTAACCTTCTTTATAACCTTCTTTTTTTGAAAAATCAACAATATCATTGGTTGACCGTTCTTTATAACTTTCACCTTCTATGGAGTAGAAAATATGGTGTCCCTAGAGGGAGAAGGGTCCGATAAGCAGCGAAAGAATCAACAGCAAGAAAAGCCCCCGATAGAATTAGGATTCCAAAGACAAACATTCCTTCTCCCCTGCCTAAGTTGAGATTTCCTAATCAAAGATAGGAGAATCGTTACCTTTGTTGTTTTCCTATTAGACAAAGAGCGTCGGAAATTGAACGAAGGAGAGGGAAAGCTCCCAAAATGATACAAGAAATAACATCAGCCACAAAACAGTTTTTCATATAGGACAATGATACAATCATAGGGTTTCCACCCATTTATCCTCCTAGAAGTACATTTCCTTTTCGACCCACAAAAACAATGAACAAGGTTAGGAAAACAAGAGAACTCGTTTTCCATTTCTTTCCATAAATTTCTGTAAGTGCCTTTGATCCCACCAAGCATCCGCTCATAAGGATGACGACCGTACTTCATCACTATAACCCTCTGCCAAAGGGTAGTAGACTCGAGGGGGAATTGCAAGAACTATTTTGCTAATAGGGCTCTGTTACTAATCCTTAGATTCCCTTATTCTACCCCCAAGGCTTACCGGCTTCCTTACCACATCCCAGTTCACAAGATGTGCCCCTTTACTCTTTGCAGAGGAAGTCCCTCATACGTCTCTCAAGACTGTTATGCACAGAACACAAAGTTCTGGAAATGGAGAAGTAGATAGATCCCACTCGACACTGAGCTAATGAGGGTCATTCTGCCACCTTTAGAGAAAATATATCTTCCACGAGGCCAGTCTTTTTCTCAACTTATACATTATGTCAGGATCTTGATCGTGTTTTGATCTTGAATCGTATTAAGGACATACTTTGCGACATTATCTTATTGTGTATGTTCGATCATATTTCATATCCATTTTGAACTCTGTTTCACGTATATGGTAGAGACTTTAGCGATGACACTTAATTACAACCATACAGATTATTTTCAACTTTTATGCAGAAATCTTGAGTTTATGTTTTCAATTATTACAGGAACTAGCTATAGAAATTGCAGAACTTGAAAGACAGAGAGATGATATTGAAGCTGAATTGAAAAAGGTTTTTCTCTGTCTTCCATCCATGATCTTTTGGTTAACCATGATATAATGAAGAATTGAGCCTTTTTTATACGTGTTGCTCATTTACGTACTTCTATACATTTTTATGCTATAGTGTTATCATTGATATAGAAGTCATGCCTGTGCCTGAGATACCCGAGTTGCCTGAGGATTTTTATAAACTTGTAATTTTAGAAAAGCCCAATTTTTGTGTAGATTAAAAGAGTTCACTATGGTTTTCCTTTATCAGACGTAATCCACATTTTTATTTCTACGGTTTCATGAGTGGCTTATGAAATTTGTTTATTCATAGAATTTTAAATTTTATGTTCTTTTTTTCCACTTTCCACACTTCTGTATAGCTGAACATATATTGTTACTATATGGCATAATGGCGTAGGTTAATATCTCCTTGGCTGCTGCACATGCACGCCTTCGTAATATGGTGGAAGAGAGAGATCAGTTTGAGGAGGCCAACAACAAGATTGTCGCACATTTGAAGACAAGGGTGCACTTTTTGTTTACTTTTGATGTACTATTATATTAATTTCTTGTCTGTTCTCATCTTTATTCATTGTATGGTCTCTCTGAATTCTTTCAGGAAGACGAGCTGTTAAAATCCATTGCCTCGTGTAAGGCAGAATCAAATGTTTTGAGTATTTGGCTTAATTTTCTGGAAGATACGTGGAATATCCAATGCCTATATAGAGAAAATAAAGAAAAGGAGGTCAAGTATGTATTTTAGGCCATGCTTGTTTTTTTTAATCAATATTTGTGGTTAGTATTAGAACTTTTCGAAGGGATTTTTTTGGAGTGCTCTAGTGAGGGAATCTGCAAATGAGCTTTGCACAATGTTTCTTCTCTCAATCGAGGTTTGTTATTCTTAAATACTTGCTTCATTTCTTTCTGAAGTGATGCGTTGGAAAACCATGAAGGTTACTTTGTGAACTTGGCTATTGATCTCCTATCTGCTTATAAGGTATTTATAATATTCTCTGAGAATATATGTATCCTAAATGTAACATGAAATATGTTTAATAATTTATGAATAAGCTCTGATCTCCCATGTTTGAAACCTTGCATGGATCACTTGATATAGAAAGAGTTGGAGTCGTCAATCAGCCGTATTGAAAAATTTGTGGAGAATTTAAAGAATCTGAGGCAGAGGTAACCTTTTTTCTTTTGTCATCAAGATCCTATTTTGCTCTGAAGCATGGCTACTTATCTATCAGATCACTCTGGACAGGTCGGAGGAATCCACACTGGAAAATGATGAGTCAAAAGTTCTAAGCCCTACAAATAATCTTGAAAAGGAATATCTAGGCTATGAAGCAAAGGTATAAACCATTGATTACTTATCCAAATTTATTTTAATTTCAATGCAGGATGCAGTTGGTGAATAGATTTTGTTTTACAGTTTTAATAGATTTGTTTATTTATATTATTATTATTATTTTTTTTGGTGTTAAGAAACATTTCGTCGATGTGATATAGTTACAAAAAGTGGGGAGATAAAACTTCATGCCTAAAGAAAGTTGCAAAAAACATTTCTAATTGGCAATGAGAGAAGTCGAGCCACAAATATAATTATTATAAACAGAGGGATGCTTCTTTTGAAAGTAATGGGCGAATCATTCATAGATGGTAGAAATCTAGGCTCCACTAATAGGATAAAGAAACTAAAGTTTCTATGAATGGTAGAAATCTAGGCTTGACTGATTGTTTTATTCTTTGGAGAGGGCAGACTCATGTAAATTTTTGGGAGTGTTTGGCTCACCAATATGAGTTGAGTTGAGTTGGTATAATATACAAACTCAATGTTTGGTCCACCAATTTTAAATATTGGTGGAGTTGAGTTGGTATATTTTATCAACTCATCCCACCTCTCCCTTCTTCCAATGCTTTCAATGTCTCCACCCATCGGCCCATTGTTGGCGACTATCGTTGTCACAGTTCGAGAACCAATTCTGGGCTTCGACAACCACCTCCAATAACAACTCTGGCGACCTACTCCGATGACCAATTTTGGGCTCCGGCAACCACCTCTGGTGATAACTCTGGTGGCCCAACTCTGATGACCACCTTCACGCGAACCCGACCAACTCCGACGACCAATTTTGGACTCCAGCAACCATCTCTAATAATAAACTCCGACGACCAACTCCGACAATTACCTCAACTACAAAATTTAATGAAAATAACCTTCTATGACCACCTTCGAGTGAACAACTCTGACGACCAACTCCGGTCTTCAACAACCACCTTCGACGACAAAAACTCCGACAACCAATTCTAATATCACCCTCTTGCGCCCAATTTCGAGCTCTGACAACCATCTCCGACTTCGACGACCACCTTCATGCGACCAATTTCGATGAAAAACTTCGGGTTCCGAAAACCACCTCTGACGAAAAACTCCGGCTACCAACTTATACCACCTTCATGCGCCAACTTCATATTCTAACAACCACCTCCAACTACAAACTCTAGCGAAAATCATCTTTGATAATCAACTTCGACATCCACTTTCGACTAGTATAAGACTGATGACTGTTAAAGTATGTTGTAGGGTTGATTATATAAATAAGAGTATTTTGTTTACGTTTAGTGCTAAAATATATTTTTATTTAATTGACTTCATATATCAAATGGGTGTTAATAATATTTGAAAAAGTATGTATATGTAGTTGAATAGTATGTAACACAAAAAAAAAAAGTCGATAAAATGAAGATTTTTTTCTTGGAACATTTTCTGACAAGAAATAGTGAAAAATGGAGATTTGTTCGGTAATGATCCTCCAAATTTGGAGGAATTGAAAATGAAACTTCCATTGGCTGCTAAGATGATGGGGGAGATTCAAATAAAAAAATTTATGATAGAGTAAAAATACAGTACAACAACACAGAAGAATAAGAAAAAGAAGATAAAATTCATGGAGAAAAATTAAAAATCAAAAGTTTTGATTTCTCTTTGGTTTCCCATTTTATTTAAGTATATTCTGCAAGAAATGTAGTGGGTTAATCATTGTTCATTACCCGATAAAAGAAAGAAAGAAAGAAAGAAAGAAAGAAAAAGAAAAACTTAAAAATTAAAAGAAAAAATTGCAATCCATATTTTATTCAACACAAAGATGAGTAGAATTATGAGTAATTTTTTAAGAGGAAAATAGTCATCATAAAATCAGATTATTTAGAATTCAAAAAACTGAGCCAAATATCCTAGAGATATGAACTCAACTTTGCATCCCAAACACAAACATATGAACTCTAGACATCATATCTGAACTTCGCGTCCAAACAGTCCCTTTATATCATCTTAACTCAAGATCTCATCTTTCCTCTCTCTCTCTCTTTTTGTTTGCATAAGGTGGGATGTTTGGTTTGGTTTCTCATATAATATTCTGGGTTATTCCTGTTTTTCAGCAGGAATGCTTCTTCAAGAATTGAAGAGAAAAAATGATGCTTGTGCTTCGTTGCAATTGTGAATGATCTTTTCTGCATTATTAATTTATGTAGGTGTGATCTGTCCTATCAAAAACAGAAGAAAAGGGGAAAAGAAAGTAGTTGCGATCTAGTAACCCAGTCTTAAATCAGATTGACTTGTGCATCTAATTTCTTCCTTCCAAAATGTCTCATTTTTTAATTTGGAGAACACCATTGGGGTTCCTGCCACTTTCCAGTCGATTTCAGATCTCTTACTATCAATAGACCGGAGTGTTCACAGTGCACATTGCTTATCATGCTGGTTTCCTTGGTTTTCTTGTCGTCCTGCTTCTCTTGTGCTACCTTAGTACTGTGGTCTCTGGTTGGGACATAAGCTAAGGTCTAGGAATTTTTTGGAACCTATCATAAAAATTGGAAATAGACTACAGCTGGAAAAATGTTTTCTTCTTTTGAGAAAGACCTTCATCGACTTTCAAGTAGGATTCCTATCTGCTAATCTTTTCCGTTAAAAATTTGCGCTTAGCGACTGATGTTTTAGAGAAGTTAATGAGAGATTCCTTGGGAGTGGGTGGATAAGGAAAACAGTTCTTTCTTTGGTAGATGGGATGATGTGCCTAAATCTAACTGTGAGGGAGGTCAGAAATCGAGAACCTTCAAATTAAAAATAATGGCTTCACATGCAAAGTAGTTGTGGTGGTGTCTCTGGAAATTCGTATCTCTGAACATATCCCATTTTTTTCCCCTCTTTTTTCTTTTTCCTTTTTTCCTGTCTCCATTTTTCTATTGGGAATGGGCTGTGCAAAGTCAAGGTGGAAAGATGATGATGGATACTTTTTGTAAATTTAAAATTTGTTCAAGGAGAATAAGAGGTCTGTTATCATATGCCTCCTGCCTCCTTTCATAATGCTTACTACTACCGGGTGGTAAGGATAATAAGGGTATCTTTGTTTATTTTTTTTCTCCTCCCATTTGGGCAGGTTTCTTCTAACTTTCTGGGAAATTTGTTCGTAATTTGTCTTGTATGGTTTGTTGATTGAGCTTCTGATCCTTTCATAATAGAGGCAGGTTTTAGTGTTTCAGACCTTTGACTCTTGTGCATGGGCTATTTATGTGAAGAGAAATGGGATAAATATTCAAGATTTGTTCAAGATTGTTAGGATGTTAGAATGCTGCACTGCACTTCACTACTCTTTCTTTCGGATTCTACTTGTTTTGAGTTGTTTCTTGTTTTTTTGCTATATCTTATATGTATAATCGGGATGGTTATACATGACTTGCAAATTTTGAGTGGGTTCGTGCATGGGGCTTGTCTTCCGGTGCAGTGTTTGGCCTGTTTTTGTATTGTTTTAGTTTTTAATGAATACGTTGCAAAAGATTGTCCCAATTATAGGACATATATCTGCTGCCTTCAATTTTCCTGCCAAGTGTAATATTGACTTCATCTTGGATGTTGAACAATTATAACCTTGATCTGTTTTCTTGTTTCAGATTATTACTACCTTCAGTGTGGTGGATAACATGAAAGAGCAGTTTTTGGCTCAGCAAGCTCAAGTTTCCAGGTATGATCCAAGTTTCTGTGACATGCGCATTCTATTCTAACACTCATGACTCATCTATGTTACATTTCCTCATGACCCAAAAGTAACTCTTCTTTTTACCTCAAATCAGGAAAGATGATTCTAGAGTTAAAGATTTGTTTGATGATATCGAAGAACTACGGGAAAAATTTGAATCTATCGAGAGACCCAATCTAGAAATCGAAACTCCACCTCCAAAACCCGAAAATGAATCTAGAGAGGAGGTGGAGAGTAGTAATGTTCCCCAACCTTCGATGGAAGACAAGAAGAACTCAAAGATCGAAACTGGTAAGCATCCTGAACTACCTGCAGTCAAGGTAGAACAAACACTAGATGCTGCAGCTGAGCTAGCAAAGCTGGAATCAGAATTCGGGAAAGTCAGTCACGACTATTCATCAGAAGACATTGGTGAATGGGAGTTCGATGAGCTCGAAAAGGAACTGAGATCAGGTGACTCAGAGAACTAGCTGTCATATTATGTACTCATGAATGAACCAGCCTAATTTATTATGAAGAAAGGTCATAGGTTTGCTTTTGGCATACCCCCAACCCCGAAGCTGCATGATTTCATCATAATCTTTCCTTTGTAATTGTTCTCTGTATATTTTCTGGTTTTTTAATTTGGTCACTTGTATAAACACTGGAACATTTATGTTGTAATATAAAGCCAAAGAAGGGAAACAGTCGAATCAAGAAGACTTGATATGAAAGTAAGTCCAACCTTTTAGATAAACTGGTATTCAAAGGGGTAAGTTATTAGTTTCTTAAGCAAACCATCCTTTAGTGGGAGACCCCAATGTTTTCTGACGAATCAGTTGGTGCGGGGTTAGAAGATTTTTGTTAATACTGATATGTCTCAGAAAGGTTTCCTTGATATGGTAGTTGGAATTTGTCTCATCTTTTAAAGGACAACATGATGGTTAATGAGCCTCCTCTGCCTTCAAGGATAGGGCACAGAAAGTAGTGGGCTGAAACATGCCTGGCCCAAATCTTTCTTGAAAGGGCAGTTCTTAAATACTTGTAGTTTTATCTTTTTGGCTGCAACTCATTGTTTTGAAGTTGTTTGGGTGTTGAGTTGATTATTATAATGGGTAATTCTAACTTGTGGGTGATAATAATCTGTACCTATAACTAAGTGTGAGTTATAATAATTTGGAATTTCAACTATCATAATGGTCATGGGAGGCTCCAACATTAAGTGGACTATAATAGTCCTTTTCACCTAAGGCAAAATGGGAAAATTTCCTATACTATGAAGTATGGACGATTTTTCATACTATTATCATCGTGTGTCACATTAATGTACTTTTATAAATAAAATGAGTGAAATAAATAAAATGAGATTCACTTAACATTAACGTGGAGTTCACAAAAATTTATGAAGATAATTTTATAGTTGAACAAAGGAATGCATAGTTCTAATACTAGAAAAATTCTTAGGCAAATTGATAGGCAAATTGAGGGCCAAGCACCCCGTTGGTGGATGGAACAAGAAATTTCTATGGCTAATAAGCACCCTATCTTGATAAATAATAATAATAATAAAAGTTTCAAGTTGTCAGCCCTTAGGCCTTAGCCAATTAGAAGATAGCTTTTCATCCTGATTTTCTGGGTGGTGGGTCTCTGAGATGAATCTTATTTGTGGCTCTTAAATGTAGCCTCTCTCTCCTCTTCTTTCCTTCTCTCTCTCTCTAGAATTGTTATCTTGATTTTGATTAAATATTTGAATTACTTTTGTTTTGTGATGTCAGTGAGTTGGCCTCTCACACTCACTCAAGGGGTACTTGCAAATTTACATTTTGTGATTTGTTTATTTTGCAAAGCACGTTTTTAAAAATTTTAACATTAGTTCTGAAAGCGTGTAGTTTGTGAAATCGTAAAGTTAACTTTGTGGTTTTAATTTAATAATATGCATAATGTATATAGGTTTCTTTCAAACTTATCAACAGGAGGGTTTAATTTGTTAATTTATAAACTATGGTAATGATTGGAACTGTTTTTGAAACATAAAGATACAATTTGTAAATTAAGTAAAACCATAAAGGTGGAATTTATAAAGTATGGTGAAAATGCTTTAATATATACTAGAGAATTTTTGGAATGGAGTCTGAATAGAGGATTTCCATGGTGCTTTGTGTCAAGATGTTCTTGTTGCTTAGTTTGTTTTCAATTTCTTTTTACACTAAAAAAAGGTGGAATTTGCAGCAATTATTTCCATTTATAAATCAAGTTGGCAAATTAGAAACTCCTTTGTGATGGACAGTGAGTTTTCATCTTTTAATGGTTGGTTTTTTTAAACACCCTTCTAAAATTTGTTTTGTATTTTTCACACTTTTAAATTTTTTAGATTGAGATTAGACACTTGCTAGATCCAATATGATAACTTTATAAATTATCCTATATAGTCTTTAGTTATAGATTATAGTTATGAAGACTGTGATAC
This sequence comes from Benincasa hispida, assembly GCF_009727055.1. NCBI lineage: Eukaryota > Viridiplantae > Streptophyta > Magnoliopsida > Cucurbitales > Cucurbitaceae > Benincasa > Benincasa hispida. The sequence continues at coordinate 32,683,905 of NC_052355.1, read as the reverse complement.
AATAATAAAAGTCTCACAAGACATCAACAGTTCAAATTTTGAATTCAAAACCTGAGTGTGCCAAAATATCATTAAAAAATTCGACTTTAAACTTCTTCGTTGTCAAAGAAAAAAACTTTGAAAAACCATGATAGATTGAGTTTTTGTCGAGACCAGGTTGTGTAATTTGATAGGTAGATTTGCTAATTACAAACTGTACTTCTGCAGATTATAAATTTCAAAATCAAACACATAATTAAAACTCAGGTTTCCTTGACTTATTCCTTTGTACAAACCAAACACAAATTACACAACTCCGAGTTATTTTTCATTTTATTTTCTTAAAGAAAAGATTAGAAAAAACTAAATAGAGTAAGATACACAAGCATCCTTGCAAAACTAACTCTGAGTTAACTCGGATCTTATTAAAATCCATGAGCAAATCATTCCAATCAAGTTGAATACTATGCTTTTGATCTACATTTGCAGAGCCCACAGACAAATTCTGAAGCTTCCTGTTTCTCCCTTCTTGAGCATTTTCACATGTTGTGGAGTCCATGTTTCACCCTCTGAGTCTAATTATATCAAAACTGTAAGCATTTTGGAACTGAGAACTTCCAAAATTCTAAAATAAGTTATCTTTGAAGAGAGTAAGACAAATAAAAAACGTGGAGGAATGTATTAAAAGCAGAGGACAATGGTAAAAGTATCAAGCATTTAAGGCAAATAAATCCGGAATTTCCCTCCTCCACTATTAAATGTCTGGACATTGTTAATTCTCTATGGGGTCAATAACTTTTTCATATTGCCCGAAAAATTTATAAGAGCAGTTTAAAAGTGAGTTTTTGATGTAAAACATATAAAACAAAAAGAAAGAAAATAAAAAGAGGAAAAAAGATTTCAACACTAACCAATCAGTGTATTTGGATTGGTAAGATTGTTGAAAAGTAAAGCCACCCAGGAATTCAGTAGACAGAAATAAAATCAGACAAAAGTGCTTCTGTGGCAGCCTAAGTAATGTTCTAGTTGAAAGAGGAGCTGTCTTCAATCATGTTTTTGTTTATTAATTTATTTTATTTCAAGGACCACATGGAAATATGAAGGAACTTAGCATGCTGTAAGAGAGCAAAAAAGCCTGGTTTTAGGGCATGGTTTGGTTCTTAAAACTGATATTTGTCTGGAGAGCCAGACAGCTGTTGAAAAAGATGGCTCTACTAATTTAATTAATTTTCAGGTGCCCGAACTAAGAATCTTAGATTAGCATTTAGAAAGGGAACTTTGAGATTTTATCCCTTTTACTCTAAGCTACAGAAAACAATATTGTTTTGATTGAGTTACCTTCTACATCTATTCCTTTGGAATAAAGGTTAATGCCTAAGCTAACCCTTTTTGTTTATTTGGTTCTAATTTTCTGTGTATTATTTTGTTTGATGAATTCTTGTCAACTGATTCTTTAATAATGGTTGAGAAACATTTTACCCAATTTCAGTGATTTGCAAGCAAAGTAAGCTCCAATGAAAAATATGCAAAATTTCACTATTTTAAATTCTTAATGGTTTTCTACATCACTATAAAGAATAATACTAAAGAAAGAGACCAGACTAATTTAGTGCATTCTTTTGTAGTAGCATAGTGAAAAGCAATGAGAAATCAGCCACACACACCCAGAAAAATTAAAAAAAAAACTAGTTCACTATGCGTTAAAAAAGGAAAAAGATAAAGAAAAAAGAAATAGTTCACTGAGGATTAATAAAATTGTGATAAGCAGGTTAGCTCCAATTATGTTCTAATTTCCTATTTGGAAGCATTATTAAAAGAGTATCAATTATAAATTCCCCATACTTTATTCTCTATAGACCTGATATAAAGTCCAGCATCCTCATTTGTAAAGGTGCTCCTACTCTTGAACCACCTGATAAAGCACAGTTTCAAATAAGCAAATTCCAGAGAGAGAGAGGGAGTTACTAGATATGGCTGTTGACATTCCATCTTGTGATCCATCTGATGATGACTATATAGACATGGAAATTGGTTCATACACCAACTTTCACTGCTGCTCCAAAAGCTCTCCACGACAATCCAGAGAGTTCGAGTTTCAAATGTCTTTGAATTCTCGGGGGAGAGAGCCGACGACTTCTCCAGCTGATGAGCTCTTCTACAATGGAAAGCTTCTTCCCCTTCATCATCCCCCACGCCTGCAAATGATAGAGAAACTCTTGCAAAAGTCTAGTTCTGATTATGATTACAGAAAAGACACGTTTGAAGAATTTTACACCACTCCATTATCCACTTCTGTCAATACACCTACCAGTACTCCTTTTGAATCCTGCAACATTTCTCCTTCGGAATCTTTTCGGATTAGTAGGGAACTAAATCCAGATGAGTATCTTCTAGAGTATTCAGCAGATGTGAGCTATTTGAATGGTGAAAGTTTGAAAAAGTCCTGGACCAAAAAGCTTAAGCATTCTACCCTTTGTCTCAAGCTGAAAGCTTCCAGGGCTTACATCAAATCTTTGTTTACTAAATCAGGTTGCTCAGATGAGTCCTGTGCAGCAGCTGCAAAGATTGCAGATGAAGGATCAGCTTCAAAAGCGAATGAATATTCAAAAAAGAGCGCTAAAGTGGAAAAAAGAAAGCCATTTGGACCAATTTCGAGCTCGATTGCTAATTCCAACAAAGACAAAGGCAATACGGAAAACAGTAGTCGCAACAGAAGATCATTCTCAATGGTCATTAAGAGACAACCAAATATCAAATCACCATCTTCTGCACCACAATATCCCTCTTCCTCTTCATGTCCAAATATTTCGAGCAGGAATTACCTAAAGAGATGTGGCAGTGTGAATTCGGAGATTGAGAACTCAATTCAGGGAGCAATTGCACACTGCAAGCAGTCTCAATCTCAGCAACCATTGCGTTCAAGGAAGACAGTTAGTGAAGTTGGGATTTACTTATTATCATCTTCCAGCCTTACAGTTTCAGATGATCAGGAAATACCAGAACTTTGCAGGGGCTGATAGAGACCGATAGAGAATAAGAAAGTACAGACTTATAAGATATTAATGACATCTTCTTTCTTCTTACTAGATTCCTATCTTGGGGTATGCTATAAGTCAACGCAAAATGTTGTTCATGGCTATCTGTAATTTGTACTGTTGAGTACAATATGTAGGACTTTATGAACATGCAACATAAGATGTCTGTCTCAAACAATTTCAGCAACTATTTCCGATCTTTTTATTAGATAAACTCGAATCTCTAATAAATAAGCACCAAAGATGCCCTTCTAATTAATCAACAAAATTCATAGAGCTCACTATACATTCAAGAAATCCCCTTCTCTTTGCACTAACACTCTCGGAGTAAAAATTTCCATTATGTAGGAAACCATCACTGCTTTAAGGAGGAATTTATTAATCAGGTCTGAAAAATTAGGCACCGTACAGCTTGAAATTGTAAAGTCTAGAATTGGAATGCCTGTACTTTTAAAAATCTAGAGTAGAAGAAAATTCTACATCATACATTCTCGTGCAATGTACGTACACCACACAAATTTCCAGAGTTTCGAAAAATTAATGTAGAATCCCCATTAATCTAGCTCAAATCCACACAAGAAATTAACCTAAAAATTTCATTATTCTGTGTAAAAAGCTATTCACGAATTTGACTGAATCTATTCTATAAGCTTTCAATTACTCGGGCGCAAACTACACTATCCAGAAACCTAAACTAGAAGACGGCAATGCATGTTACTTTGTTCTCGATGAACAGAACATTAAGTCGATGTTCAAAATTCAAATAGTCGGCGATATCATCATAATTTCTAAAGAAAATCTTTCGATAATCAATCAATTTACAGTTCTTTGATCATAGGAAAAAAAAAAGAACAATCAGGATTCCGAATACATAATTCTCTGCCTTCCAAAATTAGAGCAACCACGATACGCTTTGAGAAATCGAATGTAGAAAAATGGAAAAGAAAGGATTCACCTGAAACAAGCACCGTGTTCAAAGCCATGGAAATGCTTGGAGCAATGGCTAGTGTGTCACGAAGGAAAATTTCACGAAATGACCCACTCTAAAAAATTTTTATTGGATGACCTTTTCCAAAAAACTTATGACTGACGTTTTGTTCTTATAAAATACCAAATTTATTCTAAATTTAAAAAACTCTTCCAACTATACTACAAAGCATTATTCATCTTACTTTTTCGCTTACATCTTCTCTCAATGTGCGATTTTGACTCTTGTTTTCTCTCATTTTTGCTCTCGTACCTGACTTATCATCTCCCATCTTCATCCGAGCGTTTGGCCATCTTCTTGCTGGTCGTTTGTATACATTTTCCACTGTTGTCGATCTCTGAAAGGTATGTGACTCTTCTCCTTGAATGTATGTTGATATTTTTTTAGGATTCTTGTCGGTCGTTTAGGGTTCGCAAAGGGTTCGCGCCTACCATTTGTTAAACAATCTCTCAGCTTTTGTTAAATGATCATGTATTCGTTCTTAAGAGATTGCTTAGATAATCCTAGACGAGCGTTTAGTATTCTTTAATCGATCGATTAGAGAAACGTAAACGATCGTTTAGAAAAAAAAATGTATGAGCGTTTAGTGGACTCACTATGCAATCATTTAGGTATTTGTAATGTGATTGTTTAGTTATTTGTTATACGATCGTTTAGGTATATGTAATGCAATTTTTTAGTTGTTTGTTATGCGATCATTTAGTTGTTTGTTACACGATCGTTTAGGTATTTATAATGCGATCGTTTAGTTGTATGTTACACGATTGTTTAGGTATTTGTAATGCGATCGTTTAGTTGTTTGTTACACGATCGTTTAATTGTTTGTTATCCGATCGTTTTGTCTTATGTTACACGATCGTTTAGTTTTTATTACGCGATATTTTACTTATTGTGTAATGTATACATTTGTTACAGGTTGATAAGATGACTGTCTCTGCTGAGAAATATTTTCTGCTACAATTTCTTGCCAAGTGCATAAAACTGCATCAGTTATTAAGAATAAGTTGACAAAAGAGCAGATGAGAATGTTTAGGACAATGGCTTTTGGTCCACTATTGGCCGTAGATCTTGTATTTAATAGGCAACTTTTTCACTATTTTCTGTTGAGGGAGGTAACGGATGTGAACCTAGACGTTATATCATTCAACATATTCGTGAAGAAGGTAACATTCTCCTAAAACGATTTTAATCTGATAACTAGGTTGTGGTTGACCAAGGAAATTGTAGAAAGAGAAACAAGCGATGAGAGACTGCAACAACTCATTCTTGGACTGAAGGACCCAAATGATAAAGATAGTTATTGCAAGGATATGGAGAAGCATTTGAGAAATTTACTTCTACAAATGATGAAGATGTCGTCAAGGTTGCATTGGCATTATTCATCGAAATGGTGATAGTTGGAAAAGACAAGAAAACCCAAATTGATGTGAAGATATTTAGGATTTTTTATGACCCAGAAATATTTAGACATTATGACTGGTCTTCTGTCATTTTCAAATATACCTTGAATAGCATGAAGACTATCATACGTGGGAAGCAGAAGGCACATGAGAAAAAGAAAGCAGAAAATGCTCATCTTGCCTCATATTATTATATATAGGGATTTGCACTTACATTTCAGGTATGTACTTTTGTTTCCATTTCACTTTAATATGTGTGTTAATATTGTATGTGTAACAAAAGCTCCCATATTATAGGTTTGGGCTTACGAAATTTTATCCACGTCAAGTAAGTTCATAGCCACCAAAGTCAGCAAGGTTACAATTCCTAGAATTTTTAGATGAACTTGTTCTTGTGCTCCATCTTATAAATCATTGAATAAGAATGTATTTCAGCTAAACAAAGTAAAAATATCTTGTAATGGGTACATATAGGGATAGCTTAGAACAGAACAATATGGAATTTTTTAGGAAACAATACATTGCCCAGTTGTAGGCTAATCAATATGTATGGTAATCTATACTTGAATTTCTTGAAGTAATTTGCACTATATATCTATGTTGAACCGAATAATATTAAAAAAATACAATGTAGAACAAATATGTTGCCCAGTTATGGAACTGTTTAGGGTACAGTGAGGTACCCTACTTTGAAGGAACCACTTTCTTTCAATTTTTTTGCACGGACCCTCCACTTACATTCCTCTGCCGAACACCGTATAACTAGCAAGCTCTTCGTTGACTTCTTTACATGGTAGTCGAAGTTCTTTATAAGTGTTCGCTTAAAATTGAACATCGTACAATTAAGCAATACCCAATCAAATTTTAAGAAATCACCCAGTAATTGATAAGCGATCACACAACTATTTATAAGTGTCTGCTTAAAATTGTATACGCGATCACGTATATACTACTAAACGATCGTTCAGTATTATATACACGATCGTTTATATAATACTACATGATCATGAAGTAGAATATAAAAGATCGTTTATATAATACTAAACGATTATAGAGTATTATATAAACGATTGTTTATATAAATACTAATTGATCATTTATATAATTAAACAAGCCTTTATATTGTAATAAACAATCGTCTATATATTGCTATACAATCGTAACCTTAATAAATCGTTCCCAAAATCCGCCGGCGCCAGGTGTTTTGTAAAGGTTCTAACCAACTGTATTCGTTTCAGAAAAATTTTGGGATGAAAAGTTTGCTCATGGAACCGAAAATATTTCTTCAATGCTATTCAACTAGATGCCCTCGATCAACTGGACCCATTTATATGGCAAAGAAAAAGTGGCACGGATTTCGTGGGTTTAAAGTTACAGTTTCTGGGTGACGGTTTTGGGATGAAAGTTTCGTGCTCAAAATGAGCTCTGTTTCCAAAACCCTCTAGTGCCAGATGTTTTGTTAAGGTTCTGACCCACCATATTTATTTCGGGCCAATTATGGGTCAGAAAGTTCGCACACGAAAATTGACGTCTAGGGCACCTTGATCAAGAGCAGAAGCCTTGAGAGCATGAGAAGTACCCATAACATAAAAATCCCTCCTTGACGCCACCCTACTAGATGAAGGAAACTGATGAAGGTCCCTGTGGAAAGCAGGGATCGTTCCCAATTTTCGTTTTCACATAATTATAAAATTACAGAGCATAAAAAAAAATTATGCATTACAAACTAAAAATTACAGCATGCTGATTACATAAAGAATAAGGAAGAAAAAACGCTTTCCCTTGAAGCCAAATTTCTTCATGAAATCCCTCGATTCGGATCACGAACCCTTTGTTCTGGATCTTGATTTTCATACCAAGACAGCACCACTTGAGAACCTTCTATATTCTCTTGGGAAGAAGAATATGTAGGAGTGGTGGGCTCTACACAATCTTGGAAGAGGGAAAAAAATAGGTTGAGAGGATTTTTTTTCTTTTTTCAGAGAGCTTTCTCTGACATTCAGAGAGATTGGGGAAGACTAACTAACTGATTGCCCCCCTCTGTAGTTCCATGATCTCTTTGAGAGAACTCCCTCCCTTTAATTAAATTAATAATATATATATATATATATATCAAATATAACAAATAGCCTATAGTTTTATATTGTATCAAATACAATATAACCTATATTTTCATTTTCTCTCAACATTACATGACATTTAATATAAATCATATTTATATTAAATTCAATTATATGGATCTCATCCATGTAACTAATATTTGAATCATATTAAAATATTTAATTCCTCTAAAAATAAACTTTATATTATAATGTATCAAATATATTATATTAATTATTTCACACATAATTAATTTAATTAATTATATCACTCATAATTAATTTAATTAATTATAGCATACATAATTAATTTCCTTAATTAATTGAACAATTCAAATTAATCCAAAACTTAGTTCTCAATAATCTTTGTTGATCTACAGGGGATCTTATGGACCCGTAGATTTGAAGCTCTAATGATATTTGAATAATTAATTAAACTCTTTAATTAAATTACCCAACATTCATTAACTGTTGATCACTCCACTAAAGATTGACAGTTGTACTTTTCGCAATATAGATATATTTCTGTGTCCATTGAATATAACCAGTCAATAGTGCGATGACCCTTCACAAATTGCTCGCAAGTACAATTGGCCAAAATTACCGTTTTGCCTTTGTAGTTACATCTAACTTCTTAAGTACCATTGATCCCTCTAATGAACAATAAGTCATAGTCTAACTATGACCAAGTCTCTCTTGGGCCAAGAGAGGGTGTGACCACAATGTTTAAGCCCCGGAATAAGCCGTTAAGAGAGTAATTTATCTACTTACCTCAATATCGGAGAATAAGTGATTTTCGTCTTGTGTAGCTGTGTTCCCAGCTCCCCAATCAGACGAATCCCCAAAATGCTAGGTATATTGAGTTGGCAGTCTGGCCACTATCACCCATACAAATCAAAGGATCGCCTTCATAGGCAGAAGTTCATAACCTACTTAGGATTTAGGTCATGTCACCTATGGTCATCCTGGTGAAATGCAAATCTCTATACTATTAACGACTTTATATAATGAGACTAGCCACTTCATGGTCAGATCTTATACAAACTCTTTGTATAGGATACCCCCCTCACATGTCTCTACATGAATGATCAGGATCATATCATTTGTAGCATTTTACAACACCTGTAACATTCACAAAGCGAGTTGTATACGTAATGTCACTAGGATAAGGTACCCAGAGTTATCCATCTACTACAGACCGTTTAGGTTATTATTTAAACAAGATCTACTTGTGTGTCTATAAATACTTTTTTAAATTACATAAAATAATCTAGAATCTTAGTTTATTGGATTGAGTGTATGCTCATAAAATAACAATTATTTTATTAACAATAATTTATTTATACAATGCTTACAAACTACGAGAATACAAGAGATTCAATCCCAACAATCTCCCATTTGTCCTAAATCTTAGGGAGCCTAATGTACAATACAAATAAGGTACAAAATACAATAAATTAGGTCATACACTTTACTCAGTAACATCTCCCACTTGCCCTAGACAATATGTCGCATGGCCCGTAGAACCAGACTTTCTAGATGACCTTCGAACACTTTAGTCGTGAGAACCTTTATAAATAGATCAACAACGTTGTGCTCCGAAGCAATCTTCATGACAATCACGTCACCTCGATGCACAATCTTCTAAATCAAGTGATATTTTCGCTCAATGTGTTTGTCTCTACGATGATTCCTAGGTTCTTTAAAATTTTCCACAACACCATTGTTATCACAATAAAGTGTGATGGATAAAGACATATTTGGAACAACTTCCAAATCGGTAAGGAACTTCTTAAGCTAAACAACCTCTTTAGCAGCTTCAAAAGAAGCTAGGTATTTGAATTCCATAGTGTAGTCTGCGATGCATCTTTACTTGATGCTTCGCCAAACTATAGCTCTTCCATTAAGAGTAAACACTAACCCTAATGTGGATTTCTGAGAATCTCAATCAGTTTGAAAGTCAGAGTTCGTGTATCTTATAAGGATCAAATTCTTATCTCCATACACAAGCATATAGTCCTTTGTTCTTTGAAAGTACTTGAGCATTGTTTTGACCACTGTCCAATGATCTAATCTTGAATTGGATTGATATCGACTGACAATCCCTACTGCATAGCAAATGTTAGGTTTGATACATAATATTGCATACATAAGACTACCAACAGCCTGTTCGGATTGGTGTCCTAATTCTCCCAGAGTCCTGTTGTTTGTAATATATACACATTGTTTATGAATAAAATAAGAGTTATTTCATTCTGGCATTCACTCATATCCAATAAATAAAGCTTCATGGTTATTGTATGTAAACTTAAGCATGTATATGAGATATACAAGTGGATCATGCCTTAAGTGATAACCTAAATAGGTATGTAGTATAAGGATTAAGGAGGGATTTCTGATCCTGGTGACACTATAGATACGACCCGCTTTGTAGAGGTTTGCAAGTGTTGTAAACTACTATAGATGGTAGATCCTGACCATTCATGTAGAGACATGCAAGCAGGGTTGTCCTATACAAAGAGTTTGTATAAGGCCGGATCACAAGATGATTTGTCTCTGTATTATATAACGCTGTTGATACTAGAGACTTACATCTCACCTAAATGACCATAGGTGACATGACCTCAATTCTGAATGTTTTGGGAACTTCTACCCTTGAGGGCGGTTCTTTGATTAGTATGGGTGAGAGTGGCCAGATTACCAACTCAATATGTCTACCTTTTTGGGGACTTGTCTGATTTGAGAGTTGGGAACTCAGTTACACAAGATGAAATTCATCCTCAAAGTAAGGGTAAGTAGATAGATTGCTCCCTTAAGAGCTGATTCCAGGGCTTAAACATAGTGGCCACAGTTTTTCTTTGGAAGAGAGGACTCAATCATAGTAGGAATATGACTTATGTTCATTAGAGGGATCAGTGGTACTTAAGGAGTTAGATGTAACTACAGGGGCATAACGTTATTGGTCAAGCTATACTTACGAGCGATCTGTAAAGAGTTATCGCACAGTTGATTGGTTAAGATGGACACATAATATATCTGTAGTAAGGAGAGTTCAGCTGTCGGTCTTTAGTGGAGTGTCTGGCAGTTAACGGATGGTGGATCCCATGACTAAAGAGTTTAGTCAGTTATTCACGTATCGTTAGAGCTTCAAGCTACAGGTCCATAAGGTCCCCTTAGTAGCTCAATGGATTCAAGTTGAGGATCAGTTCTTGGTGTTGATTTGAAATGTTCAAATTGATAAGAGGTAATTCAATTATATATGATATGATCAATGTGATGTATGAGATACATCTAGTGGAGGATTAATTTAAATGATATTTACATTAAGAACCATAGAATAGAAAAAGAGCAATGGTTTATATGTTTCATGAGATGAAATATAAAAAAATATAGGTTATAAATAAAGTATGGTAAGTTGGTTATCATATATATTAATAATAATATTAATTATTGAATAATTATCTATTTTTCTCTAATAACCAATTGAGTGGGAGGTTGTTGGTGGTTTCATGGTAACTGTGAGATAAAAGAAAAAATGTTTTCCTAATTTTAGTAATGTTGAATTGAGATTTCCATTCTCGGAAATTACTTACGGAAAGGTTGTCAAGTAAATACGATTTACTAAACAACAGCTTGGAGAGACTAGACGATCGTGGAGTGTTTCTATATGATAGACACTCAGCTGGCTGATGAGCTAAACGATCGTGCAACTTCTGTTAAACGATCACATAACTTTTGTTAAGCGATTAGGCATCGTCTATACGATAGACATTGTCATCTCCCACTTGCTCAATTGTTTACACGATTGTTCTTCCTCTGGTCTCTACCTCTATCCAAGTCCATACAGAGCCCACACTTATGGATTCTCACATCGAGAATACCAAGGTAGCCATTGTGGTGGTGTCATACTCAACTCGACACAGTCAAGCTTCTGTGGAGGTCGTTCATAAAGTTTGGAGTGTTCGTGATCTTGAAGATCGCTGTGTTCAAGTTCGCTGTGATCGTGCAGTGTAGCGGTCGTGATGTACGAGCATTCGAGTGTTGCAGTCTTACAGGTTGTTCGAGCGTTCATGATCAAGGGTGTTGAAGATGAGTCTTCAAAGGTATGTTAATTCTATGCCTTAATCTTTAAAAAAATATGTTGTAATTTCGATTTGTGCATAGCTTGTTGTTTTCATTTGTGACTGTAATTGTGAATGTTCATATACGATTGGAATTTGGAAAGATCCTACCGCTGCTCATGAAAATCCTCATGTCCGATTTCCTTTAATTGGTATCAAAACCAGGTTGTTCTGATATTCCAAATTTCACTTTTGTTTTGAACTTCTTTTACAGTCGTGGTGGGTTTTCTGCATTGCGTTTAATTGTTAAATGCGTTTTTTGGATGACATTGATGAATGTTTGCAGGTTTAATTGCCTCTATTTAAAGCTTTCTTTAAATTACAAAGTGTTAATATGTAAGGGCCCTGTGTTTTTGGGCATAATTAACATGCAATCAAGTCTATAATTCAAAGTGTTTGAGTTAGTCGAGTCGTTCGTGATGAAGTTTCGAAGCATGGAGATGCAATTCTCAGTGAAGAAGAAGATCAAAAGTTGGTCATGTCGTATAGCCTCAAGTAAACGATCGTTGGGATTTATCTAAACGATATTGTAGATTTTTATATACAATCATGTAATATTTACTAAATGATGGGGTAAATTGTTTACTCTATCGCGTAGCGCTGGTTGCCCGATTGCATAGATGTTAGAGGTAGACGATCGTAGTGGGAGCACATGATGCTCATAGTTTAGAAGGAGCACGCTAAATGATCGTGTAGTTAGCATGCTCATCTCATAGTCACTGACTACACAATCATGCGGTATACGATACGAAGGCGCTCGCTCAGCGATCATTTAAATGATCATGCTTCATCGCATCATAGTCGTTTAGACAATCGTTAAGGCTTGCGTTGTGGAGCACACTGCACGATCACATACCTCATGCTCATTGCATAGTAAAAGGTACACGATCGTTGTTAAATGATCGTTTAGCTCATGGAGCATTGGTAAACGATTGAGCAAAACGTTTGTTCTTTCGTGTAGACGATCGCGGAGAAGTTTGGTACACGATCAGCAGAGACAAGCGAACTTCGACCGAACGATTCAAGACCCAGTTTGCCTAATTGAACTGGAGATTCTTTGTATTTGTAATAGTTAGCTTTAGTTTTTTAGGATTTTGAGGCAATTTTACTCAGTTCATCAACATTCGTTTATTATACATGTATGATGCATGTATGTGGTTTATATGGCAAAGTGTTTGACATATAGATTTAGAAACCCACCTTAGGTTGTGCAATTATTCATGCATCAAGTATTATAAATGTTATAATATTGTATGAAGAAATTACATGAAACATTGCACATGCATCATGAAATATAAGAGTTATATTTTTGCATGTAGTGAGCATATTCATGCATCATTTTTATATTATAAGCATTATAGTATAAGGGTGTATGGAAGCATGTTTTGCTTGATTCGTTGCTTGTTTGTATAAGAGTTATATAAAAAGGTAAAAATGAATGAACATTGCATGAAGCATGAAACTTATGTTGTTTATAAGCATTATGAATGCCTTTTATGTGTTAGCTTCATGTTGTGGTTGATTTTGGTTTTTTCCATTATAAGCGTTATAATAAAAATTAGAACTAAAACCGATAAGAAAGAGCTGTATGCGAACTTAGGGTTAACTCATGTTTTAAAAGGGTTTTAAAATTGGATTGAGATAGACCTAAGTTCAAAGGTTCTAATGGGATCGGCAACCTAGTTTAATCTTTTTAAAATCGGTTTAATAGGATTAAATTGATTGGCATAAAAGATTAAAATTGTATTAAATCTATCTATAAGGGACCTTTTGTCTAAGGCGAGTTCTATCTAGGCTGGGGTACTTAAGCTGACGGAAATGGAACACCCCTACCTGAGAACCTAGCTGGAAAGGTGAATTAGATAGATTTTCAACAAGCATGCGACAGTTGGTCAAAGACTCCATTAAAGAGTTTAATGGATGATGATCAAAAGTTGTTTCAACTATCCAAGGTAAACATCACTCTTGGGCAAACCTAAAATGTCACTTAGTTAGAATTCTTAGCCGTGTTTTTTCTAAGTAAACTAAACCCTAGGTTATAAAATACTCAGTGGGAGGAAGAGATGTATCTGATATGTCAATGATTCTACTCACATTTCTCTTTGAATGTTCATACCGTGAGATTCATGCTTGGCCGGGAGCATCCCCTTTCGGATGGTGTTTGCATGAGTCAATATCAAGGTGGATGGAGAGAGTGTTTATAGTAAGTGGGCGAAGAGTGTGTATCAACACGTTCTACGGTCTCTGTCATTGGTTTATACTGTAAGATCATTCTGTATTCCCTCGTGGCGCCTTAGGTGCGTCCTTCTTCGGATGAGTTTTGTGCAGTTGGTCAAGATCAAAGTGAACTCCAGAAATGGATAAGGTCGCTTTAGGTTTTGCCCCAATCGGATTGATTGCTTGGGGCAGATCTCTAGGGCCTAAAATAGTGGGTCACACTTACAGGAGGTTGTAAATTAAGTTAATGATCTCTTGACCAAATCAATGATGGCTAGTCGTTATAGGAGCAAGAGTTGTTCTGGTATTAATGACTGGTTGAGAATTTCTCAATTCAGAGGAGGGACAATTGACCTCCCTTTGGCGGTTTTTGTCCTAAACCTTTAAAGCATCATTGTGAAACTAGATGTCACATGATGTTCATGTTAGTTTTGCTAAACCTTATTGGGTGTTGTTTGTTTTTTCAACGGGTATTTGCTTAAAACCTAACGTAGGTCAATGTGTTTTTGTTTTCAGCAACTTGTTAATATTTCCGTTTAATGCCTTTAATTTGACCAATTACATACAATGGAAAGAGTCTTATAAAACGTATTTCGTGGTAAATGACCTCGAATTTGTCATGGTTGAAAAATGTCCTCAAGTCCCGACCCTTGATGCATCGCGAAGTGTTCCCAATGCATATGAGGTATGGATGAAGGCTAATTCATTGGCCCGACTTCACATTTTGGCTAGCATACTTGATGTTTTGGCCAAAAGGGTTGAGAACATGGTCATTGCATGCGAGATCATGGACTTGTTGCAAGAATTGTTTGAACGTCAGTTCTTACTTTTTGCGTACAAAGGGATGGATGACAAAACCAGTAGTGTCAGTTCCAAAGTTAAACTCCAGGAAGAGGAAGCAATTGTTGCTAACTCTGTTACAGTTCATAAAAGAGAAGTTTTCTCTAAAATGGAACTTGAAACTTATTTAGGTTATGATATTGATCCCACTACTCTTCAAAAGAGGAGGATGTCTAAAAGCAATAAATGTGATTTATTGGTCTTGTAGACGTGTTTGGTAGAGAATGATGATTCTGCCTGGATCCTTGATTCGGGCGCTACTAATCATGTCAGTTCCTCTTACCAAGGATTTTCCTGGCAAACGTTGCCACAAGGAGAGATGACTCTACGAGTCAGTACTGATGAGGTTGTTTCAGCTGTTGTTGTAGGTAGGCTGAAGTTATTTTTGGACAAGAAATGTTATCTATTACTGCATAATGTTTTCGTAGTTCCTCATATTAAGAGGAACTTAATCTCGGTTTCTTGTCTCATTGAACAAGGATATATCGTCTTTTTTTTTTTTTTTTTTTCTGAGAATAACATGTTTATTTTCAAGAATGGAATGGAGATTGGTTTTGGTTCAATGGAGAGTAACTTATATGTACTGAGGCATTAGGACAAGTGGAAGATTGTTGGGATTGGTGACCTAATTCTCCCAGAGTCTTGTTGTTTGTAATATATACACATTGTTTATAAATAAAATAAGATTTATTTCATTCTGGCATTTACTCATATCCAATAAACAAAGCTCCATAGTTATTGTATGTAAACTTAAGCATGTATATAAGATATACAAGTGGATCATGCCTTAAGTGATAACCTAAATAGGTCTGTATAGGATTAAGGAGGGATTCCTGATCTTGGTGATACTACAGATACGACCCGCTTTGTAGAGGTTTGCAAGTGTTGTAAACTACTATAGATGGCAGATCCTGACCATTCATGTGGAGATATGCGAGCGGAGGTGTCCTATACAAAGAGTTTGTATAAGACCAAACCATGAGATGATTTGTCTCTGTATATAATGTCGTTGATACTGGAGACTTACATCTCACCTAAACGACCATAAATGACATGACCTCAATCCTGAATGTTTTGGGAACTCTTATTTTTTAGGGTGATCTTTTGATTAGTATGGATGAGAGTGGCCAGATTGTCAACTCAATATGCCTACCTTTTTGGGGACTTGTCTGATTTAGGAGCTGGGAACTCAGTTACACAAGATGGAATTCAATCCTTCCCCGAAGCAGGGGTAAATAGATAGATTGCTCCCTTAAGGGCTGATTCCGGGGCTTGAACATAGTGGCCACAGTTTTTCTTTGGAAGAGAGGATTCAATCATAGTAGGACTATGATTGATGTTCATTAGAGGGATTAGTGGTACTTAAGGAGTTAGATGTAATTACAAGGGCATAACAGTTATTGGTCGAGCTTTACTTACGAGCGATCTGCGAAGAGTTATCGTACTGTTGATTGGTTAAGATGGACACATAATATATCTGTAGTAAGGAGAGTGTAGTTATCGATCTTTAATGGAGTGTCTGGCAGTTAACGGATGGTGGATCCCGTGACTAAGAGTTTAGTTAGTTATTCACATAACGTTGGAGCTTTGAGCTACAGGTCCATAAGGTCCCCTTGTTAGCTTAGTGGATTCAAGTTGAGGATCAGTTCTTGGTGTTGATTTAAAATGTTCAAATTGATAAGAGGTAATTCGATTATATATGATATGATATGTGTGATGTATGAGATACATCTAGTAGAGGATTAATGTAAATGAGATTTACATTAAGGACCATGGAATAGAAAAAGAGCAATGGTTTATATGTTTCATGAGATGAAATATTAAAACTATAGGTTATAAATATAATAAGGTAAGTTGTTTATCATATATATTTATAATAATATTAATTATTGGATAATTATCTCTTTTTCTTTAATAACCAATTGAGTGGGAGGTTGTTGGTGGTTTCATGGTAATCGTGAGATAAAAGGAAAAATGTTTTCCTAATTTTAATAATGTTGAATTGAGATTTCCATTCTCAGAAATTACTCACGGAAAGGTTGTCAAGTAACTACGATTTACTAAATGACAACTTGGAGAGACTAGATGATCGTTGAGTGTTTCTATATGATAGACACTCAGCTGGCCGATGAGCTAAATGATCGTGCAACTTCTGCTAAACGATCGCATAGCTTTTGTTAAACGATTGGGCATCATCTATACGATAGACATTGTCATCTCCTACTTGCTCAATTGTTTACACGATTGTTCTTCCTTCAGTCTCTGCCTCTAACCAAGTCCACACAGAGCCACACTTCTAGATTCTCAAATCGAGAATACCAAGGTAGCCATTGTGGTGATGTCATACTCAACTCGACACAGTCGAGGTTTTGTGGAGGCCGTTCGTGGAATTTAGGGTGTTCGTGATCTTGGAGATCGTTGTGTTCGAGTTCACTGTGATCGTGCAGTGTAACAGGCGTTGTGTACGAGCGTTTGAGTGTTGCAGTCTTGCAAGTTGTTCGAGTGTTCGTGATTAAAGGTGTTGAAGATGAGTCTTCAAAGGTATATTAATTCTATCCTTTGATCTTTAAAAAAGTATGTTGTAATTTCGATATGTGCATAGCCTGTTGTTTCCGTTTGTGACTATAATTGTGAATGTTCATATACGATTGAAATTTGGAATGATCCTTCTACTGCTCATGGAAATCCCCATGTCCGATTTCCTTCACAGCCGATGCATAGGGAATTCATCTCATTGTCTCAACATCTTGAGGAGTCCTAGGACACTGTTCCTTAGACAATACAATTCCATGCTTGAAAGGTAACAATCCCTTCTTGGAATTATGCATCAAATATCTGACAAGCATCTTGTCAATATACGATGCTTGAGATAAGACCAACCTTTTGTTCTTACGATCCCTAATGATCTGGATCCCTAGAACAAACTGCGCCTCTCCCAAATCTTTCATTTAGAATTGGGCAGCCAACCATTTCTTTACATCAGTCAGAAAACCTACATCATTCCCAATGAGTAGGATATTATCCACATACAACATGAGGAAAACTATTGAGCTGTTGATGATTTTCTTGTAAACACAAGGTTCATCAATATTCTGATTAAAGTCATAAGATTTGATTGAAACATAAAATCTTATATTCCAAGATTGAGATGCTTGTTTCAGTCTATAAATGGACCGATTAAACTTGCAAACCTTTTGCTCTAGATCTTGTTTAATGAATCCTTCTAGTTAATTCATGTAGATGGTCTTGTCAAGATTACCATTCAAAAAAGAAGTTTTGACATCCAATTACCATATTTAATAGTCATAATATGTGGCTATAGACAAGAGAATTCTGATAGACTTTAACATGAAAATAGGTGAGAAAGTTTCATTGTAGTCTACTCTCTCAACCTGGGTATAACCTTTTGCCACAAGTCTAGTTTTAAAGGTCTGTACCTTTCCATCTACACCTTTTTTTCTCTTGTATATCCATTTACAACCTATAGGTTTTACCCCATCAGGTTGATCTACAAGCTCCTAGATAGAATTGAAGTACATAGACTCCATTTCTTGATTCATGGTTTTAACCCATTCATCCTTGTCAACATCTTCCATGGCTTGTTTATAAGACAATGAATCCTTAACACCATCATCAGCTATGATGTCTTGGGTTTAAGTTAAACCCATGTAACGTACAGGTGGGTTTATAACCCTCCCACTATGTCGAGGCAATCTCAACTCTTGAGATGGATGTGAATGACTAGACGAACCCACATCAACAACTCTTGTTGATGTATCAACCCCTTCAACAACCCTTGTTGAAGTCTTAATAGATTCATTAGAAATTTCACTTAAAATAATTTTGTTTCGTAGTTTATGATCCCTTATGTGGTTTTCTTCTAAGAAGGTAGTGTTTGTCGAGACAAACACTTTATTCTCACTTAGATCAAAGAAGTACCCACCTCTCGTTTCCTTGGGGTAGCCTACAAATAGTCATACTTTTGAACGGGGTTTCAACTTTTTGGGATTTGCCATTAGCACATAGGCTGGACATCCCCAAATTCTAAAGTGGCGTAAACTACCTTTACAACATTTCCATAACTCAAAAGGTGTTTCAGAAACACTCTTTAAGGGAATGTTGTTCAAAATATAAACAACAGTCTCTACTGCATATCCCCAAAATGAGTCAGAAAATTGAGCATAGCTCATCATCGACCGAACCATGTACAACAAGCTTATGTTTCTCCTTTTCTATACACCATTTTGTTGAGGTGTACCTGGGGCTGAGAGTTGGGACGTAATTCCATGTTCTATTATATAGTTTTGTAATCTTAAGTCCATATACTCTCCACCACGATCATATCGTAGTGTTTTTATCTTTTTACCTAACAAGTTTTCAACTTTAGTCTTGTACTCCTTAGAACTTTTCAAGTGCTTCAGACTTATGTTACATTAGGTATATATACCCATATCTAGAATAATCATCTATGAAAGAGATGAAAATTCATACCCTCCTCGTGCTCTTATATTCATTGACCACAAAAGTCTGAATGTATAAGCTCCAATGTCTATTTGGCTCTATAACCTTTTCCAATAAAAGGTTGTTTTGTCATTTTTCCTTCAAGGCATGACTCACATATAGGTAAAAGTTTTCTTCTAAACCATTTAGAAGTCTATTTTTTTTTTTTTTTTTACCAATCTCTCAATCCTATTGAGATTGATGTGAACCTAACCTTAAATGCCAAAGATGAGCATTTTCTTTAGAAGAAATTCTCGGTCTTTTACTAGTTGTTTCCATTTTGAACATTTCAGTATTTAACACGACTTTTGTAACTCACGGTCTTAGTACATACAAGCTACTTTCCATTGAACCAAAGCCTAGTTCCATTTCATTCTTAAAAATAAGCACTTTATTTTCAAAGAAGGATAAAAAATACTTTTGTTCAATCAAACAAGAAAATGAAATTAAGTTCCTCTCGAGGTACTACATATATGTCATCCAATAACATATATCGTTTTTTGTCCAAAAATTACTTAAGCCTACCTATAGCAATAACTGAAACGGCCTCACCAATACCGACTTTAAGAGTCATCTCTCCAGCTACCCATTGTCTCCAGGAATTAAATCCTTGATAAGAAGAACATATGTGATTTGTAGCTCCTGAATAAACTATCCAGGTGGAATCATCATTTTCTATGAAGCACGTCTTCAAGACAAATAAATCAAATTTATTTTCTTCGGAGTTCTTCCTTTTGCCTTTTCCAATAAATCAAATCAGGTGCTCTATAACCTTTTCCAGTAAAAGGTTGTTTTGTCATTTTGCTTTCAAGGCATGACTCACATATAGGTAAGAGCTTTCTTCTAAACTATTTAGAAGTCTATTTTTTTTTTTTTTTTACCAATCTCTCAATCTTATTGAGATTGATGTGAACCTAATCTTAAATGCCAAAGATGAGCATTTTCTTTAGGAGAAATTCTCGATCTTTTACCAGTTGTTTCCATTTTGAACATTTCAGTATTTAACACGACTTTTGTAACTCACAGTCTTAGTATATACACGTTACTTTCCATTGAACCAAAGCCTAGATCCATTTCATTCTTAAAAATAAACACTTTATTTTCAAAGAAGGATAGAGAATACTTTTATTCAATCAGACAAGAAATATAAATTAAGTTCCTCTTGAGGTACTACATATACGTCATCCAATAACATATATCGTTTTTTGTCCAAAAATTACTTAAGCCTACCTACAGCAATAACTGAAATGGCCTCACCAATACCGACTTTAAGAGTCATCTCTCCAGCTACCCATTGTCTCTAAGAATTAAATCCTTGATAAGAAGAACATATGTGATTAGTAGCTCCTGAATAAACTATCCAGGCAGAATCATCATTTTCTACGAAGCACGTCTTCAAGACAAATAAATCAAATTTATTTTCTTCGGAGTTCTTCCTTTTTTAGAGAGTAGTGGGATCAGCTTTACAACTTATATCATAAACTCCAAGTTTCATCTCAGAGGACAATCCTCGTTGATTAACTTCACTAGATTTAGCAACAATTGCTTTCTCTGTTTGTCCCTTGACATTCAATATGGACTGGAGTTTATTTAAGGTGCTGACAATACTGGTTTCATTGTCATCAACCCCATTTTGCTTGAATTGTGAGAACTTTTGTTCAAACAATTCTTGCATTGATTGCATGATCTGATGTGCAGTGACCATGCTCTCAAATCTTTTGGTTAATATCAGGTATGCTTGCCAAAATGTGAACCTTGGCCTTAGAATTAGCCTTTGTCCATATTTCGTATGCATCACAAACATTTTGTGTTGCATCAGGTGTTGGAACTTGAGTACAATCCTCAGTCATGACAACGTTGAGGTCGTTAACCACGGAAAAAGTTTTAATTGAATCTTTCAACGTTGTATAATTAAAAACGGTCAAATTATTAGAGGCAACTAACGGAAAATTACAGTTTGACATTTTTGCTGAAAAGAAACAAAATGATCTACATCATATTTTAGCATAGCTCTAAAACATCCAATCAATTTAAAAAAAAAAAAAACTAAATGAACCCCATATAATATCTAATTTTGCAATGATGTTTAAGTGATTTAGAACAAAAGCCACCGAAGAGTAGTTAGTTGTCCCTTCACTGAACGAAGACACTCTCATCCAATTATTACACTAAAATAACTCTTATTCCTATAAAAATCAATCATCATTAATTTGGTCAAGAAATTATTAACTAACTTAACAATTTTTTGTAAGTGTGACCCTTCATTTTAGACCCTAGAGTTTCACTTCAATGAGCCAACCGAAGGCAAAAAATCGATTGGGGCAAAAACCAAAGGGATCCTATCCATTTCTGGAGTTCACCTTGATATTGACCTACTGCACAAACCATCTGAAAGGGGACGCTCCCAGGACTCCTCGAGGCCCTCCAAGAAGATCTCACAGTGCAAACCAATGAAGGGGACTGTAGGACATGTTGACACACATCTCTCTCCCACTTACTATAAATACTCTCTCCATTCACCTTGATATTGACCCATGCAAACACCATCTAAAGGGGGACATTCCCAGGATACTTCAAGGCCAAGCATAAGTCTCACGGTGTGACCATTAAGGGAAAGTATGAGTGAAAATTGACGTATCGTATACATCTTTTTTCTCCCACTGAGTATTTAATAACCTAGGGTTTATTTAACTTAGGAAAAATACGGCTAATTATTTTTACTAAGTGATTGTATAAGTTTGCCCAAAAGTAACACTTACTTTGGATAGTTAAACAATTTTGATTACTGTTTGTTAAACACTTTAACAAACTTTAATCAACAATTACATGCTTGTAGCAAATCTATCTAATTCACCTTTCTAGGTCAGTCCTCAGGTATGGGTGTTTCGTTTCTGTCAACTTAAATACCCCAGCCTAGACAGACTACCCTTACATAAAAGGTCCCTTATAGATACGTTTGCTACAAACTTAATCTTTTATTAAAACCAATTTAATCCTATTAAACTGATTAAAAAGATTAAACTAATTTTCAATCTTATTAGAAATTTGTGATCTTAGGTATATGTGAATCATATTTTAAAACTCTTTCTTATTGATTGTAATTTTAATTTCATTAATTATAACTCTTATAAGGAATGAAACAATTAAAACCATTCACATTGCTAAGCTAGACATTCACAAGGTATTTACTTTTATAAATAAACCTAGGTGTCATGTTTCATGCAATGTTTATATAACTTTTATATAATAGGTAATGAACTAAGCATACATGCTAACATAGAATCTTATATTATAACACTTATAATGTAAATGATGCATGGATATGCTTTAATGCATGCATATATTATAACTCTTATATTATATGATGCATGAGCATGCTTTAAGTAATTTAATCATGCAAACTAATATGTTATAACACTTATAATATAAAGACGACGCATGAAAAAATGCATAACCTATGGTGGGTTTTAAAATTATATGTCATACATTATGACATATAAAATAAATATACATCACATGCACATTTAATAAAAATTGATGGACCGGGATAGTATGCCTCAAAACCAGAAAAAATGCTAAACTATTACAAAAGATTCGAGTCAGCTGCTTCGAACAGGTGAACTAGGTCTTGAACCGCCTGCCTTGAAGCATCGTCACTTGATCATGTAGCAAATCCTTTGATCATCGAGTAACGTACATCGAGTATAGACGATTGTGTAGCGATGATCACGTGGCTTAGGACTATGCGATGAGCATGAAAGTCCACGTGATCGTGCAATACGCTTCGAGTAACGTATGTTATGCGATCATGTGGCTAATGACTATGCGATGAGCATGATAGTCCACATCTAGATGTGTATAAGAGACAGGCTTAGGACTATGCGATGAGCATGAAAGTCCACGTGATCGTGCAATACGCTTCGAGTAACGTATGTTATGCGATCATGTGGCTAATGACTATGCGATGAGCATGATAGTCTACACGATCGGGTAGCAAGTGTTGAGTATCGTATACCAAGTGATCGTGTAGCTACTGACTATGCGATGAACATGATAGCCTACATGATTGTTTAGCGCACATGCCTTGCGTTGAGTATCAAATACTATGCAATCGTTTACTCCCGAGTGTCTAGCCAACGCAACATGATCAAGTAAACTCTTTACATGATCGTGTAGCATTAGCTATGCGACCATTTAACAAATATTACACGATCAAGTAGAACATTTCTACACGATCGCATAGTCAAATCTAAACGATCATCTAGCTTGAGCTACATGATGCGACCATCGATTCGTCTTCTCCATCAAAACGAATAACTCCTTCGTTTGAAGCTTTTTCACGAACGACTAAAAAACTTAAACGAATACAGACCCGATTGCAAGTTAATATTCCCAAAAACGCAGGGGCCCTTACAATTAACTTTTGTAAAGTAAATGAAAGCATTAAACAGAGACAATTATCCAGAAACATCCATCAACAACATCCACAAACACATTTAACACTTAAACATATTGCAGAATGTTAAAACCCACCAAAACTGTAAACGAAATTCAATATAGCAATGAAATTTGGAAACAAAACAACCTGGCTCTGATACCAATTGGAGGATCTCTGATTATAGAGGACCTTTAAGCGGAAGCGGATCGTCCAATCTCAGGGATGGTCAGGGGGCCATGAGGCCTAGTTCCTGAGCCTGTGGGAGGAATCTTGTATGGGATGGTCAGAGGGTCAACAGGCCTAGCTTCTAAGCCCATAAGAGGAGAAACTATGTGCACATAGGAGATAGAGTGGATATGATGAGTACTAGCTTAAACTATCTACCGTGTGTATAGGTAAGGTAGAGAACAAACTCATTCAAGATTGAGGTTTGAATATTAACCTTGTATTGTGATATGCTTTTATTACTATGAGTTGAAAGAGACGTGTTAAGCTGTTACCACTCCCTGGGCTCCTTGAACCTCATTCTTTTCTTCTATGTTTTTCTTCCTAGGTAGCGAAAGAGAGGAGTTCTAGGGTACTACTAAAGTCAAAGTCTGCCACGCCACAACCACACTTTCGGATTTAAGTTGTTATTGTAAACATTTCTAGTTAAGACTGAAGATTGTGTAAACTTTGTACTAGTTGTAATAAAATAAGTTAAGCCAATGAGCCGTTCTTTATTTATTTGGATTTAAGTTTAGTGAGTAAAACAGGTTCAGATGGGCAGCAGGTATCACAAAAGGGTGGTATTTGTCATCCTCACGTCTCCTTTCGGGTCTGGGAAACAAGGCTCAAGAGGGGGTGTGACAATAAGTCGTACTATATGTCCAACCCTAGGCCAATCTTCACCCTCAAGATTCCAACACTAGTCTTCTATCGTGTGTCCAACCAAGTTCTCTTAACACTGAAGGATCTCTGATTACAGAGGACCTTTGAGCGGAAGCAGATTATCCAAACTCCATTGTGAATGAACACATGTGTTTACAGTCATACAGATTATATTATGTAATATAAACTAAATTACAACATGCATTAAAAGTAAAAAACAAGGTTAAGAGATTATACCTTTGAAGAACCTTTCTTCAAGATAATCCCTTGATCGTTCACGAACGCGGCGAATAACAACTCGATCTCCCTTGAACAACAACGAGTAGCAACTCGATCCTCGAACAAATCGGACACTACCACAAGATTACCTTGGTATTCTCAGTATGCGAATCCAAAAGTGGTGGGCTCTGACTTATTTTGGTTTGAGTAAAATATTGAAGTGAAGGAGGAAGATGATCGAGTAAACGACAGGATTATCATGTAGAAGAGGAAGTCTATCGCATATTTTAGTCCTTAAATTTTGAGTTAGGTTTCAATTTAATCCTTAAATTTCAAAATATTATAATTTTACTTTTGAGATTTGAGTTTTGTTTCAATTTGGTCTCTAGATTTTATGATTTTATATTTTTAACATCAAATTTTCATTAAATACTTAATTTCAATTGACATCAATGTCTCTTAATTAATTATAAATAAGTATGAAATGAAATTTTAAATTTAATTTTTAAAAAGATGATAAATAGTAAACTTAATTATTTTAAATTTATTAACCTACATTAACACTAAATATTGAAAATGAGTATTTAGTAAAAAATTGAAGTTCAAAGTATAAATCTTAAAATTTATGGTTCAAATTGGAATAAAACTCAAATGTCAAGGGCAAAATTGTAATATTTTGAGACGTAGGAACCAAACTGAAACAAACTCAAAACTCAAAGAATAAATGTGCAATATTTTGAAACCTAGAGATTAAATATAAACTAGACTCTAAACCTAGTGTAACATTCTTGTCATTTTAATTGATTTATAATATATATTAAAGAAATTATTTTAAATGAAAAAATGGCTGAAAATATTTTAAATATATGTCACAATCTATCAATGAATTGGCATTTTGCTATATTTGTAAATATTTTTTATTCATTATATTATATTTAAAAATGGTCTTAGATATCAGTATTTCTTTGTTTTAAAAAAAAAAAAAATTAAAAAAAGCTAAACATCCAAATATTCATTAGATATTCTGGAGATCTAACATAAATTTAAATACCTATTAGACATCATTCTTAAAAAAAAAAAAAAAAAAATCTATTAGACATAAAATTTAATGAATTTTTAGATCTAAAGAGTTTTCCTCGAATATCGACTTTTTTAGGCTCACTAAACCGAGGAGTTGTGAAAAGTTAAAGAGTTTTTTTGACTCATAACTTAACTTCAATAATCTGCTCGATAGGAGACTTTCACAATTAAATATGATATAAGAAGTTATGGGCTAATATATAATTTAAATACATCTCCTTTTTTTAAATAAAGGAGTTATTAATAAATTTTATATAATTTAAATAGGACCTGTACTTGGTCTCTCGAAAATAAAAGAAATGGAACCTTAAAGAATAGGTAAATGAGTAATTTTTTATAATTATGTTTTTTTTCTCTTTGTTTTGTTTTGTTTTGTTTTTTTTTTGGGGGGGGGAATGTGTTTTATTTGAGTTCAACCATGTGTAATTGTTTGTCTCAGAAAATAAAAAAATAAAGGTAGAAATTCAAACATCTAACATTTTAATTTACATTAAAATATTTTAACTAATTAAATCATGTATACATATATATTTTTTATTCTTTTTCATTTTTTTTAAATGTGAGATGAAAGTGAAGATTTAAATCTTTAATTTTTTTTGGTTGAAATTATCAAATTATGCTAGTGTATTGAGTTTTACCCCAAATTGTCTATAAATATCCAAAAAGACTAACATGAGCATGGAGAGGGCAAAACCCAAAATTGTAGAAAATGTTTATATTCCTATATTTTTTTTAGAAATAAAATATATTCACTATATATATATTTTTTAGAAATAAAATATATTCACTATATACTTTAACAATATATAATATTTCTAAAATATGAGTATAGTTCAACAATAATTAATATATATTTATTTACTATATTTTTTCTTTTTACTTACAATAATTGTGGGTATAAAGATTTGATCTCTATTTTCAAGAAAAATAGTACATGTCAATTACTCTTCGTCCTTCGACTATACTTACATTAGCATCTTGCTCTAGGTTATGGACTTCGAATTTAGTTAATTAAATACTATGATAAAAAGGAATTATATATTATCAAAATGAGTATAATTTAATTAACCTAAAACTTATATTATCAAAATGAGTGTAATTCAATTGATCTGAAACTTGTATTATTGACTTTAAAATCATAAGTTATAAATATGTTCTAAATAACTCAGATCAAAATTCTAGAAAAGATAGATTAAAAGTATAACATTGAACAATGTTTTAAATAAGGTTTAGAATATTGGTCGTTGACGAAAGGTCAATGTTTTAATTTTATGAAAATATCCTTAGGATTACTAATGTTGATGTAAACTTCTAAAAAGAATATTAGAAAATAATTCAAATATTTAAATGAATAAATAAATATCTTATGACATATTTATTATATATTATAAACATTAATGATATTTTTTATTTTATATTTTCGTGGATTTTTTTTTATATAATAAAAATGTCGATTAGCTGAAAATGTAAAAATATGAATAAAATTATGAATATGTGTAACGAGGGTTTTAATAGGGGCATTTTTAAATATAAAAAATATTTAAAAATATTTACAACTAAAAGTACAAAATATTTTTCGGGACTTTTTGCTACCACCTTTATTTATAGTTTTTGTTAAAATTTCAGTGAGTACGAAAAAGCGATTCGCCGCGCAGCCCCAAAAATGGTGAGAATTCACGTCAAGTCCGGCGACGATTCCGGCGAAAACGAGTTTCTTTATGAGTGTCAAAGCGACTCATTGATCAAAGAAATTGCTTCGGATGTTATTCAAATTTTCAATCTCCAATCTAAAATCCATCGGCTTGTTTCAGAATTCGAACCCCGTCTACTTCCCTTTCATGGCGATCCCAAAGGTTTGAATATTAGCCATTCGAACAAATAATCTGTTTTACTCGATTCTGTTTCCTTCTCTTTGTAATCTTCTTACGCTCATCGATTCGATGATGGTTGTGATGTGAAGTTACGCCTCTTTTGAGAGCTTTTTGGGAAGCAAAGTCCTACGCATCTAAGGTCTCTCTCTATATTCCCCCTTTATTGTTTGAATGATGAGAAAATCGACGAGAGTTCTGTTATTTAGTAAACCTACACTGTGAAGCAGAGTAAATTCCAATTCATTATAATTCGTTTGCATCTTCTCATGAGTACTGTTGTAATGTTGTTTATACTTTTCCTAATCAGAACTTTTTTAGTTTTGAGAGTAGATTTTTTCCCCTCTGAAAAGGGAATGCTGGAGCTGGACTATTAGTCTATTCTTTTGCATCTTCTCGTTAATTGATTTGATGTTTAGTTTTTCCCTTATTCGAAATCAAATCTGTTATTATAGCTTTGGAAGTAGAATTGTATATTTTAGAGAAGGGAATGTTGTAATATTAGCCTATTCTTTTGCATCTTTTTCATTGATTGATTTCAACTTTCTCACTACAGGACATGGTTATCCACGATAGGCCTTTATCATATCTTGTGTTGAGACACCATTTTGAGACTATTGAAAGGGAATTAGTAGCAAAGTTTGATTTATTGGGTGATTCTGATTCCACTCAGTATCAACAAATTTTATCAGGTATTTGATATTTTCCTTACTTCTTAAAGAACAATAATATAACCATCCATTGCTCTAATGGTTTATGTACCGTTCTTCTGCATTACCCTGATGGTTCAGAATGATCTCTCTTTAACATAATGTTTTTGATAGGGATGCTATTTAGGTTATATTAGTAATTAGCTAGGAAAGTGGTTCAGGAGATTGGTTATGAATAGAGAGAGTGGGAACGGATCGAGGTATTATTTTAGTTGGTGAATTAAAGCTTGAGAGAGATCTCAAAAGGAAAGGGTGCAAGTATCTCAAATTACTTGTTTATCTTTTAAGTTCTTTACCGTTTGTATTGCATTACATTTTTGTTCTGTTTTGGTTCCTATCAGTTCTATATTATTGAGTTATTAAACAAGATTCCATGTAAAGTTTTGTTTGGGGTTCAAACTGACAAGCGATATCTCAACTGCAAAGATACAACCGAGCATGGATCTTTTTCTTTTTGTCCAATTGTTAGTGAGGTTCTTTAGCACAAGATTGCAGTTGACTCAAAAAACAAGAGGCCATATTTTTATGGTGTTTACTGCTGCTTGTTTTTGGTTCATGCACACTTGAAATATGAACTTCTGTGTTATGCATACTAACACGAAGAATATCTGGTCTGGTTCACACAAATTACCCCGAAGGAACAACATTAAGTTTCAAGGAAAATTATGTCAAAAGAAGTTTTTAGAGAAAGACCTCCCTTGAAACTATCTTTTCTAATGTGTTATGAAATCGACAAACAAAGAAAATAGAAAAAGTAAACAATAGAGAATCGACACATAGATTTACGTGGTACACTAACAGTGTGTTAACTATGTTCACTGGCAGAGGAAGAGAACAATTTATTATTAGAGAAAAAGCATTATATTATAGATTCCAAATTCAAAGGACACAGTAGAGTTAGAGAGTTTATATAATGCACTTCTCTAAACTCTAAAGTCAAAATCATAAATAGCATAAATAACATAAATATGAAACTTCTTTGGTTATAACAAGACCCCGTGTTTGGTCCTTCGGAGTGTCATACAACAAATTCAAGACATTTCAACATAATGCTTGATGGAATCCAAATATATCATAAATGATTATAGAATTACTATATAACTCCCCCATGCATTCAAGATAATTCGAATCTTCCTTCTCTTGAGATGTCACCCAGCCCCAAAACGGATTACTTGTCTACCTTCATTCCTTTCCTTCCCCCACTCTATTTACAACAATTTCCCTCCAACAACTCCTTTGCTAAATACTAATATATCCCTAGTACCATAGTATTCCCACTCCTATCCAAATAACATTCCTATCTGCTCATCGATAAGTTTATACTTAGTGATGAAGAGATCAATTCACACATCTATAATTTTCTCGAACAGTTCCTCAGAAAATAAATTGCTTTGTTTTAGATCAATCTTATAATTCTTGATGAAGGTGACAAGAAACGAGATTGTCTATTATCTCACCCTTCAGATGTGGAGCTTCTTGACGAGAATACGACTCAGCTAAAATTAGCTGGAAAAGAGCTCAAGAGGGAGAAACAACTTTGTGACTATATTGGAAGAAATGAGAAAATTAAGGTATTTCGTGATTAGATTGTTCCCTTCATTTGTTTTCTCCATATAGATGACCAATTGCTCCAATTATGTATCAGATCGTTCTTAAACTACAACCGAAAATCATGCCCCTGAGTTGAATACTGATATTTAAAATCCATCTGATGTATGATACAAAATCCATCAATGATATAAACATGATAGACTCCTATCAATGATATAATCTATCATCGATAGACTTTTGAGAGCTTTATCTAAATTTTACTATATCGGTAAATTCTTTTATATTGTACTATATCTGCTAATATTAATTGTTATATTTGTCATTGGTCCTAAAACTTATGTTTTAGTTTTAGGAGAGAAACCTTGCAGCCTTTTGTTCGACTAACTGATCGCATCGAATATCTTAGTTGAGTTATTCAAATGGTGTAAATGTCAATATCCAAGCAATTAGTTTCTTATTTTGAAATATTGAAATTCAAGTTACTATATTCGAAATTATATTTAAGGTTAATATACCATTTTGATCTATGTACTTTCCATTTTGGTCATGTATTTTCAATTGTCTAGTTTTAGTTTTTGTATTTTCTATGTACTTCCCATAGATTAAGTGAAACAAGATACTCTAGACTACTTAGCTATAATGTGTGGAATATGATTTATAAAAATATTATTTGGGGTAAGTTAAAATTTAGCTACTATATGCTTTTACAAGTTAAGAAGGTATGGTTTGATAAATTCTCATAAATAGTCCTAATTTTGTCCTTCAAGACTTTTTGTACCAATTATAAGGATAAACCTTCATACGAGGGCAAAATTTGTTATTAAGTCAAAAGATTATAACCTTGTTAACCTTAATTATGTTAACATGTTTAGGTTTTTATCCACAATTGAGAGGTTGGAATCTTCCTATCCTATGAGTTATTTAACAACCAAAAAAATTAAAAAAAAATAAACAATAATAAGTTTAAATCTTATTTTGGTCTCTGAAATTTGAATTTTATTATATTTTGGTTCTTAAACTTTTAAAAACGTCCATTCTAGTCCCCAATTATTTAAAAAGTGCTTACTTTTGGTCCCTCCCATTATGTTTATTTTAACTCTTAAACATAATGGTGAGATTGTTTGTATTTTTTTTATAACTAGGCTGACAAATAAGTTAGCCATGCTAAAAAAATCTAAAGTTTCAATTTTGAATTAAATGGTAAAACAATTTTCTACATAAGATCTCAAAAGTCATTTTGTGTCCAAGATTTTGGTCGTTTATTATTTTGACATATTGATTGTTGATATTTTACTTTACTTTTATCTTGCTCAACTTATGCTAGATTTAATTTTATCCTTAAACATGTTTCATCTAACATAATCTTAATAGTAGGGACCAAAATACATTAAAACAGATGTTTTCTAAAGTTAGAAACCAAAATAGAATAAGATTCAAAGTTCATAGATCAAAATGAGATTTAATAATAATAAAAACTACCCAAATATTTTGAACACTTATAATCACTTTTCTATTCCAAATTAGCCTACACTGGTCTGACACATTCATGCTATATTTTTCATAGGTCCAAACTAATTTTTGGTTTGAAAAAACATCCTCCAATAAAGTGATACATACTTTTTACCCTCTTCTCTGGCAAAATTAAGAAGATCAAGTTCCACAAAAGAAGAAAAGAAAAAGGAGAAAAAGTCTTCTTCCATAAATAAGAAAAGATGAGGAAAGTAATATTTGAATATTTCCTTTATGGTTTCAACAACTATGGGGCATTTGAAACAAAGGTTATCATCAAAATATAATAACCACTTTTTACTACAGTAAAAACTATTTCAAAATCTCAAATTAACTATAGTTAACACTATTTTAAAACCTCAATTTGTTACAGTATTTACTATTTACTATAGTTTTTATTATTTTACATTCACATTTTTTTATTACTTATTACCGTGACTAAAATAGTTTACATGTCAAACACATACTATTATAACCCAAACTAAAATAATCTACATCCCAAACACAAATTATAATAATTTAAGACTATAATAACTAACTCATTATCCCAAATGTCCGTATGTATGTGAGACAACATTTAATGACAAAATGAATGTACTAAAGCTTGACTAAAGAGACACCATTGCAGATACTGTCTTCAAATCTCTCTCTTTCTCTTGAAATTTTTAAAAGTAAAAAATTGACCAAATAACCATATGATATTTCAACATTTCCATAAATCGGAAGATTCGACAGCTAGGATAATCAATATGATATCGTGAAAAATAAAAATACGACCGACATGAATTTAAATACTCATAATAAAAAATGAAATTGATTTAAGAAATTTGAAATTGCTACTTGTTAATTTAAATAATTTGTGTATTCATTATTTCCCTTTTCTTGAGGATTAAGTATAGTAATCATAGTTGATATCTTTATGTTATTACTTCTTTTTGAAAAAAAAATCAATTTATGATCTATATTATGGAGGTTATACCAAAAAAAAAAAAAAAGGCAAAAATCAATTTATAATCTCACTTTGGGAGTTGTATCAACTCAAACTTTAAACTAATAATTGTATTAATTTAAATTGTGAACTTTGTCGGTTGTATTAATTTAAACCCCAAATTAATAATTGTTAAATCTTGAACTTTAAAGGTTGTATCAATTTAAACCATGAACTTTCATAAATGTATCAATTTAAACTCTTCATCATGTTTTATATGGATAAACATAGTGTAAGACTTGTAATTTTATCAATTAAATATTTAAATTTACATAAGTTTGATCGTAAAAAAGAATTAAATGTTTTTTTTATATCTTTTAAACTAAATCTAAAGAAAGGTGTAAATTGATACAATTATGAAAATTTAGGGTTTAAATTGATATAATTATAAAAGTTTAGGAGTTAAATCGATACAATTATTGGTTTAGGGTTTAACTTGATACAACTTCCAAAATTCAGAATTTAAATTGATGCAACCCAAAAAAATTTAAGTTTAGGATATAAATTGATATAACCTTGAAATTTAGGGATATAAATTGAAATTTGTTTGAAAAAAATCATAAACACGTAATTGTATTGACTCAAAGGCTAAATTTCATTAGTGAATCAACTTACGTCATTTTTGTTAGTGATTTAATTTATAGTTATTTTCTATTTAAAATTAACTCATTATCCCATAAAGAAATTTAATTAATTTGATAGCAAATATATGGAAAAAGAAAATGAATAGTTGGACAACATAAAAGTAACAAAGTAAATGAATGGAAATGAATGTGGCAAACACACACTCTATGCAAGCATGCCACTTTATTATTAACATTTGTTCAATAGTAGATATGTTCTACCATTATTTTGTTAACTATACATAAATTACATTGATATCACAATTTAGAACTTAAGAGGCCTTGAATTGGAACTTTTTAAAGTTTAGATTAAGATAGACAAATTGTATCAAAGTTTGTCAAATGTTTAAACTTTAGAATAAGTTTAACTTTTTCACTTGTTTAATTTTTTTTTAAAAAATCATTTTGAAAACCGTTGAAATAATGTAAATACTCAAAATAGCCTTTGAAAAAACGAGTTGAAATAAGTTTGTTTAGGATAAATAGTTTGTTGAGTGTTTAATAGCCTAATTTTTCTCTGATTTGTATATTTCTTAAAGTTACCAAAATACCTTTAAAAGGCATCTACTTCATTTTCACTAAATTATCGTGGCTACTATCGTATTTTGCCGGTCAACTCCGTCCACCACTGTCATTGGCCAACTCCGATTATCACCTTCGACCCCACCATCAATAACCACCTTCAGTAACCACCACTACCACCAACTCTAGTGATGACCACCCAGGCGACTATTGTTTTAAATTATTAGTTCATAATATTTTATAGTTGTTCATTACAGTAATTTGACATTAATAAAAACAAATATATAATATACCAAATAAGTTTGTATACTTCTGATAAAAGCGTTACCAAATGCGTTAGTATTTTTATTTTAATTTTTTTTATGAAAAATATTTAAATAAAAATGATTTTTTGGACCTTTAATTAGTATTTGTAAACACATTATTTGATTACATGATTTACTATAATCTAAGTTTTCAACACAAAACCTAAAGTTCTTAAAATTTGTCATGCCAATCTAAATGTCTGTGTAGCTTACAATAAAACTTATTATATGCTTTTCTCTTACATATACATCAATCCTTACCGATTATCAATATAATTCATAAACCAAAGTTAAACACATACATACTAAAGTTTCATCACCCATGTTCATTTATACAACTTAAACACTATAAAATATTTATTAAAAATTGTGAACTAAATATAGGAGTTAAAACTATATATGAAATTGTAAATATTCTTTTGGTTATCATTTCTTAGTCTCGATATTTTGAAGTTGTTCAAATATAGTTTATATACTTTCAAATATCTAATTTTATTATGTATTTTCAATAAATCTTAAATTCAGTATATATAGTTTATCGTTGAATTTACAACAAAATTTGCAAACAAAACATTTCCTATATTATATATTCTTACATGAAAATTGTTATTATTTTTAACTAACTTTGAAGTACTAAGTTTAGATGTCATTTGAAAGTATACGGAGTAAAATTATACAAACTTCAAATACGATGATCAAAATGATATTTTAACCTAAAAATATATTTACATGACAACTAATGAATGGAAGTAGTATAGAATTATAATAATGAAACTTTTCTCACTCACAAAATAAATATTTAGAGAAAATTTTATATATTACGAAAGTACGAAGAAATTTGAGAAAAATTTGTATAAAATAGGAGTATAAAATTTCATACTCGTCTTTATTTATTGTATGCCAGATCAGCATCTTGAAAACTACACAATGAAGTGAGATTATATATATGATAGGGTGGGGTTGGTTGGTTATTTACTTCAAAATTTAAGTTGGAAACAAGTTGACAAGTAGAGTGTCAGACATAAAAACCATTTCAGAAAGAGATTTATTGAGTTTCAGAGATTTTGTTTGACCATTTATTATTTGGCTTCATCAAACTTCAATTTCTTTCTGATAGTGCTTTTCTTGCATGTTTGCATGTAAACCCATGTCTTCATGCACAACCACACACTCAGAAACAGACAAACAGAAAGAAATCAACCTATAAGGATAAAAGTGCTTCTTCCAATGTAAAAGTTGAGATTAAATTAAATTAAAATTGATTATAGGAACAGTGTTGCCTTCTAACAATGGAATTCCAAAAGATATTTGAGTACTTTGGCAATAATATATATATAATAGAATGTATGTAAATTCAAGATAAAATAATGTACAAACTTTATCGGTTGAATCACATGTTATAAATTTGTTTGGTTTGTTATATATTAAAAATATTTTTATTAATGTCAAATTATTGTAAAGATGCTACTATAAATTTGATCTTTGTTGATGGATAAAAAATGTTAAAAAATATCTATGTTCATGACAAAAAAAGTCAAGTAAACCAACATCAAGAAAGTCTGACCATTTAGAAAACTTGTTTTGTTTATAGCCAAAAAAGTCACCTAAGACCCTTTATTGACATTTTTGGCCATCAACTAAAGGTACGTTAACATTGCTCATCAACTGTATGGAACAACCGTCAATGAAAATCCTTTCATTGATACTTTTTGAACGTCAAAGTAAGGTAATATTAATATTTTTTGTCAATCGACTATAAAATACTATGAACTAATTATTTAAAATAATGATCATTGGAATTGGTCGTTGTTGGAGTTGGTGGAGGTGGCGGCTAGAGTTAGTCGACGGCGAAGGTCACTAGAGTTGGTTGGAGGTGGCCAATGGTGGAGTTGGCCAATGGCGGTGGCTGGAGATGGTTGCCTGCAGTAGTGTCTAGAGTTGGCCATTGATGACAGTGGTGGCTGAAAGTGGCTGTTGGAGATGATGGTGAGGGTGATGGCCAATGAAGATGGTTGGTAGTGGTGGCCAAAGTTGGTTGGCGGAGGATGGTGGTAGTCACGACAACATATTTTATAAACTCATTTTTTCAAAATTCATTTCGAGTGGTTGTCAAACACTTTACTTTTTTCATATTAACTTATTTTTTTTTAATTAAATACTTGAAAAGATATTTCAAACACACTCTATAGAAGGATATTATGACAAGTTTTAGATTAAGTTATTTGGTTTAGATTTACTTTAGTATTTGACTTGTGTCATAAGATTTATTTTTTATTACCATATACAAACATATTTTTTATGGTTGTATTTTAGTATACACTTTCTATTATTCAATGAAATTATTGTCTATTGTATTCTCTCCCCATTTTTTCCTTCTCCAAATTTAACAAATCATGTGTGGATAGACTCATAATAATAGAAGAACTCTTTCAAAGAGAGAGAATCAAACTTATGATAAAATGACTCCTTTTAGAGAAGAATAATCAACAATAGAGATTTATCCAAATTATGGAACAATTACAATCAAATTTATTTATTGGAATTCAAAAACCAAATAGAAAACACAAAAAATAAAATAGAGTAAAAACAATAATAATGCAAGAATTAAAACTTAATTAGGTGGAAGATATTAATTGTTGCTTAAATAAATCTATATTCCTAATGAAGTTCAAAGATTCATCATAAATCCAACTATACTTCTCCATGAAAGGGTTGTTCAAGCATTGAGGAGGGTAAGAATCAATACAATCCTTCCATACATTTTCATCTTCCAAATCTCTTATCACTTCCCATGCACAATTGTTACACTTGAATCCAGCTCCAAAGCTTATCATTAATATTGTCTCTCCTTTCTTCAATCTCTTCTTCGCTTCCATGTATCCGAACACGTACCAAAATCCTTCGAGAGAAAATCGAGTTATAAATTTTTAGGGCAAGTTTGTCGAAAGTAGGAGTCGGGAGTGGAGTTGTTATATCCACTTCTTTGTTTGACCCACGGAGTTTGTGGATCAGATGAGTAAAAAAATGTTTATTTCATGATTTATTAACTTCTTACACCGTGGATTTAGGATTAAACAATTTTACTCATTTCTCCACATTTTTCTTTTATATTTTTTAGACCCTATTTGAAATGATGTTTTGAATGTTTTAAAAATTTAGAAAATTATTCTAAATATTTAAAAGCTTTTAAATTTTTTTTTATTCATAAACCATTTAGAAAATTATCCAAATATCCTATTATTAAAAGTAAAAAAAAAAAAAAGAATTTAATATAGATAATTTAACAAAAAAAAAAATTTCATAGATAGAAAAAATGTTCAACTATTTATGGAAATAGCAAAAAAAAAACATTGATAGACACTGATATACTTCTATCAACGTCTATCACATAGTATCAATGATAAACTTCTATTCATTTCTATTACTGATAGATGCTGATAGACTTTTATCCGTTTCTATAAGATTAAACTTTGTTATTTTGTGTAAATAGTTTTCTTTATTTTTCTATTTTTGAAAATCTCCATTTAATAATGTAAGACAATCGAGGGATCCACCGTTTCCTTCCTTTGCAATATCCTATCGATAAATTAAATGAAATATTTTTTTTCATATATATATATATATAAACATGTCTGACAATAAAAAAAAGATTTTTTTTCTGAGAAAAAAAAAAGGTTATTATTAGAAAATTCTTATAAATAGAAAACCCAAAAAATATTTACACTTTTCATGTTATGAAGTGTAAATATTTTTATATACTTTTTTATATTTAAAAAACCCCTTCTTCTTCTTATTATTTATTTATGTTGAACGATAACTAGTTGTAATTATGAAAAAAATTTCAGGACAGTAGGTAACTACTCTTCCTCTATTTTCCTTTGTTGGTTCTACCCTTACCTGCAGATGAAGTGTTTCCAAATCGATGCAGAGCCATTCGAGCTGGCTCGAGATCGTAAACGTTGAGGCCCAAGCTCTTCCCGACGCTGTCGATAACGGCCCTCCCACCGGGGTGAATGCAGAAGTGATCGACACCGGTCTTAAGATTCAAACCTATAATTGGACCTTGACCTACAGCAACCCCTCCCATTGCTTCTTTTGCTAGTTTGCCCTTTTGGCTAACAGAGTTAGCTATCACATAACGAAGCAACTCCCTTAATGGCAATATCTTCGGTACTAAAACCCTTAAATTCATTGCAAATATTTTTGCTGCTGCTTTTGGAAGGTTCTTTGTTAGCCTAAATCCACGATACCCATCATCGTCTTCAACCTTCATACCATTATAAACATAAATAAATAAATAAATAGTTCAATCATTATTGATCTCGATTTTCTTTTTACTAATATCCAAGTTGGAGGTTCAATTCTCGTAACTACTTGTTGTACTAAATTGAATTTCACAAATATTTGAAATTTTTTTAAAATTATAAATAAAAATTAAATGTACTATAACTCCTTTAATTTTAATTTTAATTTTTATTTTATGGTGTTTATATCAAACTAGAAGTTCTATATTCTAATTTTTAATTGATTTTAGACATATATACTCGTTTAGGACATCACAGAATTTGAATTCTCACTTCACATGTTAGAGTTAAAAAAAATTATTCTTTACTAATTAAATTACCATTACTTATTAGGCTTTGCAATAATTTTCAAAACCACAAGTGATAATTAAATCAATAAAAATTAAGGCATAGTTTCATAATTAATTACTATTTAATTTTAAATTTTTATTTTTTCTGTTTATAAAATTTGATTAGGAAGTCTAGTCTTTCTTTAACAAATGTAAACTCATAATTGAAAATTTAGAAAGAAACATAAATGGTAAAACCTAAAAGTAAACTTGTTATTAGATGGAGCATTAAAAAAAGATTGGATTTACCATAACCTACCTGTTTAAATTTATTCACTTTGTACTTTTAACACAATATTGTATTAATATTATCATATTAAAAACAAAAGAAAAAATAAAATTTACCTTAACTTATCAACTTGAAGCAATTACCTGAATACAACATTGATAGGCTTCGTCGTTCGCACCGAGATGGGTTCGAACCAAACACTTGAGCTTCAACATAGCTTGATGTTTCAACTCTCTTTTATTTGTGAAAAACATCGAACAACCACCCGATCGAAACAAACAATTGGAAAAAACATTTGTTTTTCCTTCCCAATATACCAATTAGGTCCAATAGATTCAGTAGCAACAACAATGGCATAAGAATTATCGTAACACTTAAACAAATTATTAACCAAATCAATGGCAACAATGCTTGCACTGCACCCCATTCCGGATAGATTAAAGGCCTTAATATCTTCCCTCATCTTGTAACGGTTAACAATCCTAGATGTCAAGCAAGGAGAAGGCGAACATAACGACACAGTAACGACCAAGATTTTGATGTCGGATGGAGAAATGTGAGTCTTCGCAAAGAGTTTGTCGAGCGTGTCGAAAATGATGTCATCCATCTCGGCAACCGCATCGTCTAGAGTCGGGGTTTCTTCGCGTCCTTCGAGGATGTTTTTTGGGCCATAAGTATGTTCGCCGATGCCGGAGTTGACAATGGTTTTGAGGAGGAATCGGTATTCGTCGAGGCCGAGGTTTTTGTTGCGGAGGACGAGTTTTAAGCAAGAATTTGTGTCGAGTGTTCGGGTCGGGTCGGAGGGTTTGTAGCATTGGTAGGCTAGCATGTAGCAACAAGGTTGGTTTTTCCATTGAAGGAGGAGCTTAAAGAGGGTGGTGATAGTGAAGAAGAGAGTGATTAAACATAGTGCTATCATGAGTCCTTCCATTTTGGCTATGGGGTTTAGAAGAGAAGGGTTTTTGTTTTAAACATAGAAAAAGAAAAAAAGAATGTCTTTTATTTATAGTTGTTAAAACTAAGCTTGTGTAATGGAAAGTTGATGGGTTTTTTGGATGAGTGGATTCAAGTTGTTGTTGTTTGGTGGTTTGAATTTAAAGCCAATGAAGAGAGAGATGATTTGAAAGAGGGATTGGAAATAATGTCAATTCTCCCAAGGGTAAAAAATATATATATATATATATATATATATATTTTTGGCTATTTGTCTGGTCTCTTTTAATACTTATTGGATAAAAATTCAATTATTTTTAATGTTTTTCTTTCATGCATCAAATGATAAAAAATTGCTAGTAATATTGTGACCAACTATTCCAATTAAAGATTTCACAAATAGAAAATTTTTATTTTGAAAGATTAAGGAATTATTAAAATTATTTGACGCTTGGATCGTCAATACTTAGTAAATTTCTCACTCATCTCTCCTCACACAAACCAATCCTTTGAAGCAATGAATTAATGAGGTAAAGAAAAAGATACTGTGTCATTATTGATTTATTATTATTTTTTTTTCATGTGGTCATTTTCAATTTAACAAAAGTTAAAAGCATTAAATTAAAATTTTCAAAATTCAAAAACTAAAATGAGAGCTATATGAAAGAAAGGTAAAATAAAAAAAAAAATCATGAAAAAACAAAGGAGATAGCTAAGTTCGACCCGCATGAACTTGTCATATTAACTTCGAGGTTTGAGTTTTGATATCCACCCAAATATGTTGTCAAAAAGAAAAAGAAAAAGAGAAAAGCTACATTTAAACCTAAGTTAAACCACTAATAGACTTGAAGGCTTAAGTTGATGGATGAAAATTTAATATTATATTTGTTGGGATTTATGTCCTAAATCTAGTAGTCTGTAAATCTTTGTAAACAAATTATTAATAAATAAAGTATTATTTATTTTTAAATAAGTGTTATTTATTATTGCATAACTCAAAATCTAATAAACTAAGATCCAAAGTTAAAGTTATTTAATGTAACTTGAAAACTATGTGGTTGACATACAAGTAGATTATGTTCAAGTAATAACTTAAAATGTCTATAGTATATGGATAAGTTTAGGTGTCTTATCCTGATAACACTATGGACCCACTATTACAAGAAATAACGGATACGATAGCTAACGAAAAAAAGCTACAAAAGACATTTTATAGCATTTTTCGAAGATTCTAACAGTCCATATTATTAAAAATTTGAGACTTTTTATAGCGTTATTGTAGAGCTATATTGGATGCTACAATAAAAGTATGAAGGTATAACTTATTTACTTTGTTATAAAAACATTTAATAGCATCTTTTGTTAAAGTTATAGTATGTTTATATAGCTAAAATAATATACTATCTTTAACTTATAATAGCATTTTTTAACGCTGTAATATAGTATTTATAGCTTTAATCTTATGTTATAGTAAGGTTATTTAGTCTTTTCTAATAGCTATAATTACTATAATAATTTTTTGATAATACTTTTTTTTTTCACTATATAGATTCTTTATAGCTTTGCTCATGGCTATAAAAGGTACAATTTTTTTTCTCAACAAGAATAATTTGTATATCATTCTTCATATTTGTGTTAAAAATAAACTCGTGACTCGAGCTCAACCCACACATATTAAATACTTCATAACACATTAAATACCATGACTTTCATTCATCATTGAAATTGTATGAATTTATTAACATTACAAAAAAAATAAAATAATAATAATGTAATCATTTCCTAGAACAAAGTATATAAATGATATAAAATAAAGTAATGTATCTTTCATGTTTATTGTTATAAGTAAATAAAATATTTTATAAGCCTTCTTTATTCACGTATAATTCCTAAGATTCTCTTGATCTCCCAATGGACATTTCTTTTGAAGGTTGATTTGTATCTTTTGATGGACACATATTAAATAAACAAACATACAAAGAAACCTATTGAATTAATAATACAAGTCACTTAGAAATCCACTGACACCAAATCAAAACAACAACTTACATAGTTGAATATCTTAGACTTATAAACCCAACACATCTTTTTTAACACCTAAAACTTAAAAAAAAAAATGCGAATATTAAAATGCTCATAATAATCTTTCCACAAAACACATGTCATCGCTTCAAGCATACTGTAAAACTCCTAATTGAGTATGTCATCGTTCATTTAACAATCTCATACAGTTTTATTATCTATACAATAACAACTTACATAAATTATTATGGACAAAATCTTGCATCTCTACTTTTTACCATTCAAACACGAGGCCAAATCTAAGTTGCTCCTGCTTCCATCATGCTGGCTGTCAGAGTCTTGAACTTGGTTTTTATCAATTTGTATTCCCCTTCTTTTATTTAAAGGCCTTCTACTAATTATGCCCCTATGCTTTCCTTCACAGCAACATTCAACTTCACATTGCCATATTGATGGCTGCAAAAGAAACAACATTGCATATATAAATCACATGATTCACATCACAAAACTCAAAACAATATACCTAAAAAATCTCATCATCAATGAAAACCAAAGCAAATATTGATAAAAAGATAATAGTAATAACCAGATCAAAGCTCATAAGAGTGCTAAAAAATAGAAATGGCAGCAAAAAGCAAATCCAAATCTTGATTGAACCCATGATAAGGAATCTCTAAACAAAAGCAAATCGAAAGAGGATTGTACCTTAGAAAGTGAAAAAAATGAATAAGAGAAAGAAAATGGAAGAGACAATGAGGGAATCGATAATCTTTCCAATCCTGTTCTCAAAGTATTAAACAATTCTTATGGGTGAGTTGTTGGCATGTCATGTTAACCTTAAAGGGAATACTCTTGACTGTCAAGATATGTTTTTGTTACTTTTATGAACCTATCTATATACTGTGAGTCTCTTTAATTTCATCTTTCAAATAGGCAACCTCGTGTAATAAAGAAAAAAAAAAATACTTATATAATATGATTTCAAACCTAAATAAAAAGAAATGAACTCAAAACAGCCAAAATTTCTAGTGTCTTACAACCATTGACACTATGATTCAAAAGCACAACCGCTTAACAGAATACGAGAATAAATAACGCAACCCCTTAAGAGAACAAGAACATAGAATCAATCTGTAATAAGATAAGTACTAAATGACATTTACCTTCTTGTGTACCAAGTTTCCAATCTTTAACAATATCACGTTGCATGTCATCTAGTATTTTTATTGTATAATACACAAAATATGATCAAAGAATCAATTCAAGATTAGGAATTAGTGAAAGAAAGATTCAAACTACAACATGAAAGAAATGACATAAAACAAATCAAATGATTGTTTACCTAAGAAGTAGGAACACTTTTTGAGAAAAGTTTGATAGGTTATAAACTTTAATTCTTCTACTAGGAATTTGCTTACCAAATTCAATTCACAAGCAATACCAATCTCTTTCTATGCAAACTTCACAACTAGACAAGACTATCAAAATATCCAACAAAAACTTTTAGAAAATAAGATCAATTGGAGTTTTTTTTTTTGAAAAAATTATAGGCATGCTTCATTAGTTGGTTCCTTGGTTACTTGCTGAAACTTGTTCGAACAAATAAAAAATAAATCTCAATCTACTGTCAACAACTTTCTTGAGTTAAATGCTAATAATTTGAATTCATAACATAAACTCCAATTATTATCCCTTCATAAATTTAAAAAAAAAATGTTCTACCACAATAGCATATTAAACAAAAATCTAAAAATCAACAAAACAATCATAAACTAAATTAATTTGAGATTAATCTTCTTTTCGACTACCAACAAAGATCTACACATGTTACTTTTACAGTGTCTACCATGTTTCAATATAGAAAAAAATCTTTCTTGGGTATTAATGAATTAAAGTTAAAGAAAGAATGAAGGAAGATGAGAAAAGAGAATACCTTTATTCTGTGCGTGCTATAACTTGATAGGAGAAATAAATCATTCTTAATGTAGAGTTGATTTAAGATGAAAGAAAGAATGGGGAAG
Source organism: Benincasa hispida (assembly GCF_009727055.1). Lineage (NCBI taxonomy): Eukaryota > Viridiplantae > Streptophyta > Magnoliopsida > Cucurbitales > Cucurbitaceae > Benincasa > Benincasa hispida. The sequence continues at coordinate 32,640,205 of NC_052355.1, read as the reverse complement.
AAACAAGATATAGTTATATTTTGAGTTAATATTCTAAGGAGTAACACATCATCGGGTATTATTCTCTAATGATGAGGCAAAGATAGCTTACGATGTTTTGAAGGAATCAATGTGAAGAAGGATCTTAACGTCTTGATCGGTAGAACAACTTCTCAAGTTATATCCGGTCCAAAAATAAAAATAAAGAGTTTACTATCAAATGGAAATGAAGAGATAATAAAAATAACCCCGACCGTATATATATCAGAAATCTAACTAAGATGCATGACTTTCTATTAGTTAAGTTCGTCCCCAATGAATTGCAAAATAGAATAACAAAACTCATGAGTATTTGGTAACCAATTGACATATATTGGATAAGTTTCAATGATATCCAAGATGTAGCAAGATCCATTCTCTCCTTTACTTAAAATACTTCAATCTCTATAAAGCACAAACCATTTTAAAAGATGAATATGCCAAAAAAATAAAAAAAATAAAATAAAAAAGATAGAATTGAAGCATTAATCTTCTTTTCACAAAACCATTAGATTCTAAAAATTATGCACATCTACACATCACAAACCAGAAGAAAATTTATGTAATCAAGTACATTTGGTGCAATGAGATCATTGTTAAAGGAATGCACTCTAAAAAAGAATAAACTGGACAATTGGACCATTAATCAACTAAATCATTGATGAAAAATAATATATATTAAAGGGAGATTACAAATTAAGTAAGTTGACTCATCCAAACATAGTCAACACAGAAGTGAGACAAATTTTCCTTTGACAGTACAAATAGTACCAAATTCAGCCAATGGGTTTTAATATTTATGGTTGCACATGAAAAAGTTTTCCTCAAAAACCAAATTTTTTCAAAGAAAAGCCATTGGCCTAGTTTCATGGGGAGCAAAAATTGTTCTTAAACTAAGAATTAAAAAGTTTTCTACAGTTTTCTCCTCCTCCTTGCATAGATTCCTTACTTAAAGCCTTCATGAATTTTTTTATGAGAATCATAAACCCTTAGTAAAGCTAACAACAAACCGAATCTCCTATTGAACATATATGTCCATCATCCCTAGCTTATGTTGAAAAACTAATAATAAAAGCAAGTGGGACAACCAACAATAAGACGTAAAATATTGTTAACTACAAATTCCAGGAGAGTGATAAAACAACGCACTAATGCATATCAGCCCAAACACAACTCATATAAATTATGCAACTGATTTTGTTGGAAACGGCAAGATCCTCAGATGACGAACAGGATAACAACAAACGATCAGGTCATGGCAATCGAGCAAAGAATAAAACCTGCAAAATAGAAGTTCGTTATAGACTGAGTCGTGGAGCTCGCTCTCTTTGAGACGTTTCGCGGCTCTGCCTAAGTGTGCAAGTAGGTCAGGAATACTTCCACGTCGTCCTAGGATAAAACAGCCTAAAAAGAAGACCCGATCGAAAATGCACCGTTATCGATGGAAATACACACCCTTTTTGACTGATTGCTCAGAAAACGGAAAGTGGAAGAGAAGTCGGAGAGGAGATTTTTCTATTGAAGAATGGAAGGAATTGAAAATGATGTGTCCTCTGAACTGCTGAAGGTCATGCCTTTTATAAGCCTTCAGCGTGGAACTGTCGCGTGAGAGAGAGACGGGCAACCTCAAAAAGTGCGCACTGGAAGATGCACGTGGGAGGACCCAAATTTTCCGGTTTTAATTATTAAAAGAGATAAAATATAAAATAAAAATATTTTTATTAAATAAAAATAATCATATATACGCCTCGCCATGTCTGCCCACATGTCGCCATGTCGCCAACTATGACAATTGGAGCATCAAGATAAAAGCGTTACTAGGAGCACAAGACGTGTGGGAGATCGTGGAGAACGGTTTCTAAGAGGCAGAAGCTGGAGCTGATCAAGTGCAAAGAGATGCGTTAAAGGAGAAAAGAAAGAAGGACAAGAAGGCCCTTTATATCTTGTATCAATCGGTGGACGAAGATACGTTGAGACCATCGTCAATGCGGAGACGTCAAAGGCTGCATGGGACAAGCTCCAATTGACTCATAAAGGAGCCGATCGTATGAAAAAGGTACGGTTGCAAACCTTACGTGGTGAGTTTGAATCTTTACAAATGAAGGAGACGGAGGTGATAACGGAATATCACACAAAAGTAATGGCTGTCATCAACCAATTGAGACGGAATGGTGAAGAAATCACCGATGTTCGTGTCATGGGGAAGGTTCTACAAAGCCTAAATACAAAGTTTGAGATTATCGCCACGATGATCGAGGAGACACAGGATCTCGAGAACATGACAATTGAACAATTTATAGGCTCGTTACAAGCCTATGAGGAGAAAAAGAAAAGGAGGATGGAGCAAACAGAGACCGTTGAACAACTTCTCCAACTCAAAATCAAGGAGGAGAATAGTCATGGACGTGGAAGAGGTCGTGGTAGTCGAGGCCATGGTGGAAGAGGTGAAGCTAACACCGATATTTCTCAAAACTCGTCTGAATCCTTAAGAGGAAGAGGAGCACGAGGTCGTGGAAGACGTGGTGGAAGGTCCGGGAGAGATAAATCTCAGGTAAATTGTTATAATTGTAACAAATATGGACATTATGTGAATGAACGTTACTCATTTCAAACAGAGTCGATTGATCGAAAGCATCAGGACTGATCAATCGCTAGCACATCAAAAGCCCATCAAGGGCAATCCAATTATGCAGAGGAGAATGGAACCTTATTTATGGTTTCAAAGGGAGAAGAAAAGAGTCAAGATTATGGTATCTTGACACAGGAGCCTCGAATCACATGTGTGGAAAACGCGAGATGTTTGTGGAGTTGAACGAGATGGAGAAAGATAATATTGCCTTTAGAGACAATTCTTTGGCCGCCATCAAAAGAATAGGTAAAATTCTCATTTTGTTAAAAAAATAGAGAAAATCAATATATTACAAATGTTTATTACATTCTCAATGTAAAAAATAATATATTGAGTGTATGACAATTGTTAGAGAAAGGTTTTGAAGTTCAAATGAAAAAAATTGTTTGTATTTGAGGGACAATCATGAGAGTCTTAATGCTAAAGTCTCCATGACCAAAAACCGAATGTTTCCTTTGAATATATGTAATGATGTTCCAAAATTCTTGAAGACGTGTTATGAAGATCTCTCTTGGCTATGGCATCTACGGTTCGGGCACCTCAATTTTGGAAGACTAGAGCGAGGTTTACCACACATTTACAAGCCAAACCAGGTGTGTGAAGGGTGTTTGCTTGGCAAACATCATCGAAGTAGTTTTCCGAAGAAGTCTATGACAAGAGCAAAGAAGCCTTTAGAACTCATCCATGCCGATGTGTGTGGAATGATTAAACCAGAGTCTCATGGTAAAAGTAAATATTTCCTTCTCTTTATTGATGATTTTTCTAGAAAAACATGGGTGTACTTTTTGAAGGAAAAATCAGAAGTATTTGAAATCTACAAGAGATTTAAGGGACATGTGGAGAATGAAAGAAACCTTACAATTAAGGCCATGAAAACCGATCAAGGTCGTGAATTCACATCAAATGAGTTCAAACAATTTTGTGATGAAAAAGGCATCCGACGTCCGCTAACAGTCCCAAGGACACCGCAACAAAATGGCGTGGTGAAGAGGAAGAATCGGACAATCTTGAACTGTTGGATTTTATGTCCTAAAACTCATAGTTTGTAAATTAATAAACATATTCTGTTTTGTTTTTCGATAAAGTTGTTATTGAAATTGTAATCTTGAATCCAATAAACTAAGGTCCTGAGGCTATTTAATATAGTTTGAACTTTATTTAGTGATATAAATGTGGATCAAGTTAAAATATGTAGCCAAAATGATTTTTAGTATATGAATAAGGTTGGGCGCCTTATTCTGGGGACACTATGGATGCGGCCCACTTTATAGTTAGTACAAATGATGTGATCCTGAATCGTTCATATAGAGATATGTGAGTGAGGGCATCCTATGCAATGAGTTTTGCATAAGACTGAACCATGAAATAGTCATTTTTACGTTCTAAATGCCGTTTTATGTATAAAACTGACTATTTCGTTAATTGATGACCTAGGTAACTTAATCTTAATCATGAGCTAACTATGAACTCCTGTTCACTCAGAATTATCCTTAGATCTGCATAGGCGAGGGTAGTCATCATCTCTAGCCCAATAAGCCTCTCATTTCAGGGGTAAGAACGGGTGGATAATTGGGAACATAGGGTGCAAGACGGAATTCACTCCTACCGTTATAGGGATAGTAAGATAGGTTGTTCCTTTAGTACTGAATCTAGGTCTTGAACAAGGAGCCCCACCCTCTTTTTGGCCCGAGAGGGATTCGATTTATAGGTTGGACCTTAAACCAATTGTTCATTAGAGGATCAGTGGAACTTAAGGAACAAGATGTAGTCTTGGGGGTAAAACGGTTTTTATGACACAGCCGGGATTATGAACAACCTGTGAAGGATTAGCTTACTAATCATGGTTATATCAAATGGACACAAACATCTATAGTGAGGGGAGTGCAACTACGGGACTATAGTGGAATGACCCGTTAGTTAATGAATGTTGATTAGCTCCGTCTGAAGAGTATAGCCAGCTAATCTCGGTTCGTTGGAGCCCATGATCTATAGGTCCATTAGGTTCCCCTACTAGTTCATATGGAATAAACTTAAAACAGTATGATAGAATGATTCGAATTGTTCGAATTAAGTGAAGAGAGAGAAACCGACAAGTATATGTGATATAGTGGTCGGGTTTTTCAGTTTAGATATATAACTTTAATATTTAAATGTGATTTGAATATCAAGAATATGAATACGTTCATGTTCGGAAGCTCGGAAATAATGAAAATGGTCAAAGATGTAAAAAGTCAAAGAGTTGACTTTTGACTTTGAAAAGTCAAACTTTGACTGACCTTATATTCAAATGTGATTTGAATTTCGATTAAATGAATGCAGATTCATCCTCGGGAGGTCAAAATTAGTCAACAAAAAAATCCTAAAAAGTCAACATGTTGACTTTTTGATCAAAGTTTGACTTTTGACCAAATGACTATTTTGCCCTTTGACTATAGTTAGTGGGAAAATCCAAACTTTTGTTAGATAATTCTACTAACAAAATAGTGGGCTAGGTGTTTGCTTATAGTGGAGACATTAAACCCACTAAGATAGTTGATTATAGGTGTTGGGTTTTTATGGATTTGGTTCATGCAATTATTGCATGGTTTTTTCTATAAAATGGGCTTTCATTTTGAATAAAAATAGTTTTTGCCAATTTTGTCAAATTTAGTTTTTCAAAATTGGACTGAAAAAAGGAAAATCCAAAACCAAAATTCCATCTTCTTTTTTCCATCTCTTTCTCTCTCTCGGTTTTCTTCATCCACCGGGTCCCACAACCTGATTCTGAGTCCAGAGAATAGTAGGTCAACTCTAGTGGTGGTCCGTTCATGTTCGGGTAGAGATTCAGCGAGGAAGAGTGGTTTTCGGGAGCTAATTTTAATTACTATTTTTCTTTTAATTGCATGCATCTTTTCCTTTAAATTAAAAGCAATTAGAGTGTAATTAGGTCCTTATTCCACTGCGTATGTCTCGAGTTTCATCATGATGGCAAGAAGCATGCTAAAGACAAAGAAGATACCGAGGAAATTTTGGGCGGAGGTCGTAGCTTGTGCGGTTTATTTGACAAATCGAGCACCAACCAAAAGTGTACTTGACAAGACGTCTTAAGAAGCATGGAACGGAAGAAAGCCTGGGATTGGTCATTTCAAGGTGTTTGGGAGTATTGCATATGCTCATATGTCGAAAGAAAAAAGGACCAAGCTCGATGATCGAAGCGAGAAACTCATCTTCATCGGCTATGATGCAAGTTCAAAGAGTTATCGTCTTTACAATCCTTTGAATGGGAAGGTAATGATTAGTCGTGATGTTGTTTTTTATGAGGAAGCCTCTTGAGATTAGAATATACAAGAAGAGGAATATGATTTCCTTCCATATTTTGAAGAAAATGATGAAAATGAGCCGACCAGGGATGAAATGGGTGAAGGTTTACCCATTCCAGTGCCACCTCATTCGACCGATTGATCATCATCTGAAGGTTCATCCAACGATTCGGAGAACGAAATTGGCCCAAGAGGAACTCGAAGTCTACGGGAACTTAATGAGGTAAATGAAAATAACAATGACATAATTCTCTATTGTCTTTTTGGTGATTATGAGTCTATTAGTTTCCAAGAAGCCATTGCAAGCAAGAAATGGAAGGATGCAATTGATGAAGAAATTCGAGCGATAGAGAAAAATGACACATGAGAGTTGACCAAGCTTCCAAAAGGGCACAAACCGATCGGAGTGAAGTGGGTATACAAGAAAAAGAGAAAAGTCAATGGCGATGTTGAGAGGCACAAGGCAAGACTAGTGGTGAAAGGGTATAGCCAACGACATGGCATCGACTATGATGAGGTATTTGCCTTTGTTGTTCGCCTTGAAACTATTCGTTTGATTATTGCTTTGGCAGCTCATAATCATTGGAAGATACATCAAATAGATGTCAAATCAGCATTCTTGAACGGAATTCTTGAAGAAGAGGTCTATGTGGAACAACCATTGGGTTATGAAGTCAAGGGTGAAGAAGATAAAGTGCTTCGATTGAAGAAGGCACTTTATGGTTTAAAGTAAGCACCAAGAACATGGAACTCAAAGATTGACAAGTACTTTCTAGAGAAGAAGTATATAAAGTGTCCTTATGAGCATGCCCTCTACATCAAAATGCAAGGTGAAAGCATACTAATCATTTGTTTATATGTTGATGATTTAGTATTTATCGAAAACAACCCTAGCATGTTTGATGAGTTCAAAAGAGAGATGGCAAAGGAGTTTGAAATGACGGACATTGGTCTCATAAGTTACTATCTTGGGATTGAGGTCAAACAAGGTGAAGATGGAATTTTTATATCCAAGAGGGCTATGCTAAAGAAGTGCTCAAGAAGTTCAATATGAATGATGCTAATTCAGTTGGAACACCAATGGAATGTGGAGGCAAAATCACCAAGTAAGATTGAGGAGAGAAGGTAAATTCTACATATTTCAAAAGCTTGGTTGGAAGTTTGAGATACTTGACATGTACAATATCTGATATTCTTTATTCGGTTGGAATTATTAGTCGATTTATGGAGGAACCGACAGCAACACATTGCAAAATGGAAAAAAAGGATACTTTACTACATCAAAGGGAGGATTGGGTATGGTCTTTCCTATGTCTCTTATAGCAATTTTGATATTGTTGGTTATTGTGATAGTGATTGGAGTAGTGATTTAGATGATCGAAAGAGCACTACAGAGTTTGTGTTTTTTTATTGGTGAAATGGCGTTCACATGGATGTCAAAAAAGTAACCCATAGTCACATTATCAACATGCAAGGCAGAGTACGTCGCAGAAACTTCATGTGTATGTCATATAATTTGGTTAAGAAACTTAGTGAAGGAGTTGAAGTTTCAAATAGAAGGCCCAATGGAGATTTTTGTTGACAACAAATTAGCCATTGCCTTAGCCAAAAATCTGGTATTTCATGGGAGGAGCAAGTACATTGATACCCGATTTCACTACATTCGGGATTGCATTATGAAGAAAGAAGTGGAACTCAAATATATCAAGTCACAAGACCAAGCGGCGGACATTTTCACAAAGCCCCTCAAGTTGGAGACTTTTATCAAAAATGAGGAGTTTACTTGGTGTAACAAATCAAGTTTAAGGGGGAGGTGTTGAAACTTTTGTCATTATTAAACTTTATTTGTGGCATTTAGTGTGACTTTTAGTTTTTTGTAATCAATATTGATTTTTGAGTTATAGGAGTTATGTGAGTTATGAGCATTTGATGACGTAGCTTTAAACCATTTGCATTCCTATGGTTACATTTGTCAACCTATATAAAGACATGCTTAGTTGAGTGGAAAATATATCTCTTATTTTTCATATTTGTCCTCCACATTTTTTTTTCTAACACAGTTTATGAGAGATAGTCCAAAAAAAGAATTCTAACCTCAAGTTTGAATATCAATTTTCTCACAAAGTTGATTTTTATCCTACAAATTTTGCAAAATCTTTGAGGTCATCTAAAAGAAAATAGATATCAATTTTTATTTATGAGTCCACTTGGAACAAATATTTGAGGAAAAATACATGATGGACATTTGTTTTTCAGTTCGAGGTTATATTTGTATTGCTATAAAAAATCTTAATTATTGCATCAAACTGTTGGGAATGCGACCAAAGTTCTACATTGGTCAGATAAGAGGAGGATCATAGGTATATAAGTGAGGATGACTATACTGCAAAATTTCAATAACTATAAGCAAAAGTCATAGATCAGACATTGAAATTTCAGAATCTGATTGCAAATACCCAAGAAAATGAAGGAAAAAATACAAATAAAAAGCACATAGAAATAATCAAGATTCCATCACAAGAAAAAATGACAATACCTTTGAGAGCAAAAAGGGAAAAAAGTATAGGTCATGAGAGTTTATGTATATTAAAATATGATTCATATTTACATTAAGTTAAATATATGATATTTAATAATTGGATTAATTAAATTAAATTAAATTAAATTAAATTAAATTAATTAGATTTATTTAATTAACCAAAAGTTGCACGAGAGTGGATAGTGGTATAAGGGGAGTTACAACTTCCCTTACATATTAAATATGCAGAAAGGTCTGCCTTTTGAAGAGGTTTTTACATAATAGGAAAAAACTCTCTCACAAAAACTGTCTCAAAAACATCATTGAAGAAAAAGTTCTCTGCTTTTTCCCTACTCTTTCAAAAGGATCCCACAAACCTCATTGTCCAAAGAGAATAGCAAAGAAGGCTTGTGGTTGTGTCTTGATCATGGTATCAAGTTCGTGATATCTTAGTTTATTCAAGATCAGGAGAAGATCTTTGAAGAGTTTCTACAAAAGTAAATTAATCTTCATCTCTCCTTGACAAACAACATGGCTTAATCCGTTTTTATTAATTTTGCAAAATCTTTTCTCCCCATTCAAAAACAAAAATGATAAAATGCTTCCACATTGGGATCCAATTCTTTCAATACCATCTAACACTTCACCTCACATCAATATTAATTGGTAAAGAAATAATATTACATTACAGGGATTTGACCATAGAACTTCCCTAGACCACTTGTTTTGATACTATTTTTAAATCATCAATAGACTCAAAAGTTTAAATTAATATGTAAAATCAATTTCTAATTTTCTTTAAAAAATTTTGTAATTAGCTGGTGTATAAAAAGTGATGGTAGGCCTTGACCACCACATTGTAATTGATTGGTATGTTTTAACACATTACACTTGCATTTATTACCAGTTTGTTTTTTTTTTCAGAAAAAATAAACTTCTGTCCCCTAAAATTTAGTTTGAGATACTGCATTTAGTATCAACTATTGCATTCATGCTTAGTTTAGGGTTGGTAATCTAAATTAAAAATGGCAAACTACTCTATTGGCTATCAACAAGGAAAAAGCTACCAATTTTTATTCAAATTCAACCCTAAATGACCATCACATACATCAAAGACATTGAAGAACATATATATATGGTCAATCAATTTCTCTAGGTAAGGTGGTTGGGTATAGTTATATATGATATATATGGATGAATCTTGACTTTAAATAATGTCGGTGGTAACTTTAATATTCATACGTAGTCTTTTGATAGTTCATTGACAATAATAGTTAAGGCGCTGACAACTTTGAACGTTTAGTTGTGTATTTATAATTTTAACTTCAAAGATATATTATTATTGAATTAGATTTCGACAATTTTCTATTCTAATTGAAATCTTGAGAAGGGATAAATCCTTGAAAATCATCTCAAAATGTGATCTGATTTTCATTTTTGTTAGGTGTGATTTCAATTTTATTGTCTATAAGACTAGAGTGTATTTATGATTTTTTTTTAAAAAAAATAGTTAATTAAAATTTGAAATATGATAAATATATGGATCCTTTTAAATATAAAAAATATTTAAAAATATTTATACTTCATAATAAAAAGTTCCAAATATTTTTTAGATTTTTCTATTAATAAGAATTTTCTTAAATATATACACCAATTATCCTTTCGAATATTAGTATTTAATACAATTGATAAGATATTCCACGGGTCCATTCGTATATTTTATGAGTTTCTTTCAATGGTAATTGAAACAATTGTCTTATGTTTAATTTTGAATTTCATATTATTAAAACTTGAATCACTCTTTTATTAAAAAACAAGAATCACCCATTTATTGTATAGTCATTTCTTTTATATATAAATTACGTATATTAGTTGCATACATATATAAACATTTTGATATACGTGTAATCTATAAATTTAATATATATTTTATATTTATATTTTAAAAAATAGAATAATCATTTTAAATGATAAAACTGCTGAAAAATGTTTTTAAATATAATAAAATGTCATTGTCTATCACATAAACAGTGATATTTTGTTATATTTATAAATGAATTGGCTCATTTTTCTTTTTTATTTAGTATCTAAGCTAATATAGTTGTAAAAAATAACAAGGTATTTAAGTGAATTTTATTGGATTTTTGGTGAAATTTAAAAGTCAATGACATTCGGGTAATTATGGACAAGTGGTAAACTTGTAATTACCCTTTTCTTCTCCTCTTAGGGCAGAAAATTGTCTCATTAGCTGAAGAAAAAAATCAGCCGCCGGAGGTTTTTTCAGAAGAGAGCCGCAGCCGCTAAAGTTGACGAGCCGTCTGGACAGAGGGAGGCAGATCCGAAAGCAGTTGCCGACTTGAAGAGCTGTGCCGGCTGGATCTCAATACTGAAGGCAGTTTTCGTCCGGCAATTTTCGGTCTTGGAAGTTCACGGAGTAGCAGGCGGTTCGGGCTGGTCCGGTTTGGAAAGTTAGTTGATCTGAGTAGCAGGCGGTTCGGTTTCGCCGTGGAGGCTGCTTCCGGAAGCAATGAGAGATACACGCGGGTCTGCGCGTGGTTCGCCGGTCAGAAGCGGGTTGCACACTGTTTTGGGCTGTTTTGCAGCGGGAGGTGACATTGTGACCTGTCTCTTATACACATCTAGATGTGTATAAGAGACAGGGGAAGTTCGTCGTGGAGGTTACGTCCGGCAGTGGTGAGAGATACACGCGGGTCTGCGCGTGGTTCGCCGGTCAGAAGCGGGTTGCACACTGTTTTGGGCTGTTTTGCAGCGGGAGGTGACATTGTGTGCGGATCTCTAGATATTAGTGGATCTGAGAATTACAGATTGATGATTTTATTGATTATCTGTAATTTGCTTTATTACTCATTAATAAAAGTAATTCAAGCTGGTTCTCAAAGTGGATGTTTGGTCGAACCTTCGATCTTTACTGTTTCTGTTTGGTCATCTAAGTTAGGTTCAGAAACTCTCACAATAGTATTAATTTTAGATTCTATCATATATATTTGTCACACCTAACTACAAATCCCTATACTAAATTAGCTTCCTTTTTACTTTTTTTTTTAATATCTTTTTTCTTTCTTTCCCTTCATTATCTTATCCACTAAATACTAGGTCCACATTCAAGTCCAACAAGTCTAAGGTGTTGTTTGAACTTGGATTGGACCAACCAAAAATCTTCAATAGCTAACTTCATGGTTCAATATTTATACTTGATTCATTTATAAAATTTTGAGTTTGATTGAGTTTATGGTTACTTATTAGATTAGCCAATTAAATATTAATTATTATTTATTTTTTAAAAAATATTTTTTGTGTATTTTTTATTAAATGTTTGAATCAATTTTATTTTTTATTTAATGTTTTTAAAAATTTCACTGCTTTACTAGCAACTTGTATTAAACTATAGCGTTATTGTAAGACCCTAACCCTTAACCTAGACTATATTGGGTTAAGCTAGGGAAACGAGCCTTGGTAAAAAGGACTGGTATAAAGAGTAGATCAAAAGGGCTTGGGCAAGTAGCCCTTTTAAAGTTATTTGATGCAAGGATGCGCCAATGGGTGGGGGAGCTGGCCATGAACAGTTGAGAGGTTATTTGGACATTGAAAGAAGCTAATGGCCGAGAGGAAACGCTATGCGGGGACAAGCATGCGACAGCCAATGTCTAGAGAGGTTAGCAAAGCATGCAACAGCCTCAGTTTGCGCGGACATAGGCGTTGTGCGTCGGGGTTACGCGTGCTGAACAATCGTGTAGCAAAGGAGTGACGCTAAACGATGAGGTAAATGATCATGTAGCAAATGTGCGACGCTACATAATGGGTAGGCAATCGTGTAGGCGGGCGCTGGACGATTGTGTGTAGATGCGTGGAGCTAAACGATCGGTAGGCGATCGTGCGGTAAAGTGCGGTGCTAGACGATGCGGAGAGTCGCGCTAAACGATAGCGCTATGCGATGGGAGTCAGCGCTAAGCAATGGACGCGGTAGCTAAGCGATTAGATGCAAGATCTCCACGATGAGCAAGAGTAGTGAGGTAGGCGTGTGCTATGCGATTGGTGCTATGCGGCAACATTACTAGACGATGAGCTAGCGCATGAGACAAAGCCATGGTGCACGCATGATGAAATGTCTTTGCGTTGCTAAGACTAGGGTACATAAGACTCATGAGGTTAGTTTGCATTAGTCTTGAACAAGAGACTTAAGGACGTTAACAAACAATTAAAAACATACATGCCGATGGTCATGAGGGATGCGTTAGCAAGAGGCGCTAGGCGATGTAAGCTATACCATGAGGCGTTGAACTGAGACTTAGCTTGATCAAGGGTTGGACATGCGTTAGAGATGTGCATATGTGTTGGACATCCGAGGGCCATGTGAGCGCATAAGACAAGGCTAATAGTATGTGTTGGTGTTGAACGCATGGTGTGAACTATGCGACCAAGGAAAGTGAGGTTTGTTTCATGCTTCGGCAAAAAGCCTAGGATGGACGGATAGGGGTGATTGGGTAAGGCCATGTGAGGATTATAGAATTGGCCGAGATTTTATTATGCGTTGGAAAGGGTTTGCCATGCGTTGACAAGCCCTTGTGTAGGTGTGCTTCGAGGTTATTGCATGGGGTGACTATGCGATGGAATGCATAGGCAAGTGTTGATCGCAAGGATGCCAAGGTATGGTAATGTTGAGGCTAGGGGAAGGCCGGATATTAGCAAATGCTAGCCAAAGGGGGAATGCCAAGGCATGTGCAAGGATAGGCCTATGCGAGGTTGGTAGCAGCTCACGGAAAAGCTTTCATACGATGTTGGCTATGTGTTGAATAAATGCTTTGAGGTAGTAAAGCACTAGCATGGGGCTATACGGTAGCATCATGGGCCAAGCGATGGTACCATAGGATCCGTTGATTAAGTATTGAGGATAGTTGATTTGGGCAAAAAGCTTACATGCGATACTGGCTATGCGAGGTTAGTGAGCCAAGGAGATCGCATGACATGGCCGAGCGATGGTCCCATGGGGGGCGCAATGAACTAACTTAGAGTTAGTGGGCGATGAAAGATTTTTGGTTAGGCTCGGGCAAAGTAGGCAATGGCTTGGGGAGCACATGGTATGCGCATCCAAGAGGAGGCAACTCTAGGCTTTTGGGCTAAGGCATTAGTGGAAGGTCGAGAGTGGATGGGCGACAGACCAACTTGCGATCGTGATACTGAACTTGCGATCATCAAGTGGAAAATGCGACCATTCGAAGAGATATGCGATCGCCAAGGAAAACTTGGGTTGGAAATAGCCTAAATATGAGGTGGCTCTGATGGAACACGAGACATATGCAGCAGAATAAGGATATAATTACACTCTAATTGCTTTTAATTAAAAGTAAATTAGCATGCAAATGTATAAAAAATAGTAAACTAAAAGGGATAAAATACAACCTTTGTAGCTCTCGAAAAACGTTTTTTCTCGCTGAATCTCGACTCGAACTCTTCCGGACCACCACTAGAGTTTACCCGCTATTCTCTGGATTCAGAATCGGGTTGTGAGACCCAGTGAATGAAGGAATGAAAAGGGGAAGAAATAGTGGTTCAAGATTAATGTGAGAAAAAAGGAATTTTTTGGTGAGAATTTGAAAACCAAAAATTATAGAAAAATTAGCTTGCTGAAAGAGAAGGAAAGAAGTTTATTTCAAAAGAAAACTTCTTTTTATAAAACTATTACATGCATCTAATGCATGTAAAAACTCACCAAAGATCAACACCTCACAAAGCACTAAACCAAAGTGAGCTATGTGTCATTCTATAATGTTTACACATAGTCCACTTAAGTTAGTGGGATTATCCAACAAAAATGTTGGATAATTTCACTAACTCTTAGTCAAGGGCAAAATGGTCTTTTTATGAATTTGGTCAAAGTCAAACTTTGACTTTCCCTAGTGAAAAAGTCAACCCTTTGACTTTTTACAGTTTTAACCCTCTTGACTCATTTTGACCTCCCGAACATGAATCCGCATTCATATTTTCAAAATTCAAATCACATTTGAATATAGAGTGCCATAAAAAACTGATAGTGATATCGCATATACTTGTCAGTTTTAATCCCTTTTCCTAATTCGAACAATTCGAATTAATCCAACATACTATTCTAAGTTTAATCCATATAAGCTAGCAGGGGGACCTAATGGACCTACAGATCATGGACTCCAACAATCCGAGATTAACCGGTAAAACTCTTTAACCTAATTAATCAACATTTATTAACTAACGGTTCATTCCACCAAAGTCCCGTAGCTACACTCCTCTCACTGTAGATATATTTCTGTCCATATGATATAACCATAACCAGTAAGTCAATCTTTCACAAGTTGTTCGTGGTCTTGGCTGGGTCAAAATACTATTTTACCCCCGAGAACACTTCTTGTTCCTTCAGTCCCACTGAACCTCTAAAGAACAATTGATTTGTGGTCCAACCAACAAATCCAGTTCCTCTCAGCCTAGTGAGAGGGTGGGGCCCCTTGTTCTTATTCCAAAGTCAACACTTAAGGGAACAACCTATCTACTACCATTAGAGATGGGTAGGAGTGAAGTCCGTCTTGCACCCTATGTCCCCAGCTATTTACCTGGTGTTACTCCTGAAATGGGAGGCTTATTGAGCCAACGCTGTTGAGCTGCTTTCACCCATGCAGATCTAAGGATAATCCCGAATAAACAGAAGTTCATAGTTAGCTCAAGATTGAGATTGAGTTACCTAGGTCATCCTATTTGAATTATTCAGTTTTAAACAGTACACGATGTTATAAAGCAAAAGTGACTAAGTCATGGTCCAGCCTTATACAAACTCATTGCATAGGATGCCTCTACTCACATATCTCTATATGAATGATTCAGGATCACATCGTTTGTACTAACTACAAAGTAGGTCGCATCCATAGTATCCCCAGAATAAGGTGCCCAACCTTATCCCTATACTATAGACTATTTTAGGCTATATACTCGAACTTGATCCATGTTTTATGTCATCACATAAAGTTCAAGTCTATATTAAATAGCCTTAGGACCTTAGTTTATTGGATTCAAGATTACAATTTCAATAACAATTTTATCGAAAAATAAAACAGATGATGTTTATCAATTTACAAACTACGAGTTTTAGGACATAAAATCCAATAGGCTCAAGGACATTACATGCAAAGTAATCCTTATCTACTTAAGTAGGAGGTGTAAGGCTAGTATGACATGCAAAGTGAACCCTTTACATTGGCAAACTAAGATTAAAACAGCTCAAGGCCGTGGTGGCAAGGGATTAGCATTGGCAGCATGAGGAAAGGACATATGGACTTGAGGTGTCGTATGGAGAGGAGCCCTGGACACCTATAAATAGGGAGTTTGGCGTGAACATTTTACTTATGTCATTCTCAAGTTTCCAAGTTCTAAAGTCCTAAAGAGTGATTTGAGAATAAGGACCCAGGTTACCATCACATTCGGAGTGCTGAGGAGAAAGGAATTGTGTTAGAAAGGTGGAAGGCCTAGACTGTCGCCCAGGCTCGATGCACGCCCAGCGGCCAGCGCATGCGCACATCACCCGACGCACTGACGAACGGACGCCGCGATCGCTGCTCGTCGCATTGCGTGTGCCTCCCGTCCACACTGCACGCCTTCTGTGCGAGGATTGATGCTGATGGACGCGTTGCTAGCCCCTGTACGCGCGCAGACACGCCATGTCGCGAACCCTAACACCCAGAAGAGGTTGTTTGAGGGATTTGACCGATTTTGGTCATTTTAAGTAGGGTAAGTTGGTAAATTCGGTATAAGAGGATATTTTGGATGATTTAAAGTTATTTTAAGGAATTATAGTATTAACTTGGAATTTCCTTGGAAACGGGAGGAATTCCAAGAAACACTTCAAAGGGAACTAGGTGAACTTGTAGAAGAGAATCCCTACAAAAATCGTGAGTGGTTATTGTGTTATTGTATTGTTGATGTAATTTATATATATATAGGTAAATATATATAAGGGATAATGTTAAATTGGCATGATCAGGGATATATGTTTATCTTGTTACTATGCTTGTTAAGATATTGCTTGTATGTTTGTGTTGGAAACTGAAATTGTACCCGGGATATATAGTTAACATGCTTGAAAAGGTACTTGGCGGAAACATATAGTCGGCTTTGGCTGACAGGAAAATATAGTCGGCTTCGGCTGGCGGGAAAAGATAGTCTTCTTCGGTCGGCGGGAAATTATAGTCGGTGAAGACCGATGGGAAATATAGTCAAGTTACCTAAGCATAGCTAGCGGAAAAATAGTCGATGTGCACATTGGCGGGATAAGAGGGTATAGGGAAGCAAAAGGTTGATGCAAAACCTGAAAAGGTGGATAAAATGGGGGGCAGGTAGAAAACCTGGGAAGGGGATGAGTAAAGTAAGGTCCTAGTAGGACCAGGGAAAGGATAAATGATACCAGGTGGGTATCGGGAAACAGTTAGTAATGAGTTTGGTTTGAAAGTCGGGAAAACAAAAAGGGTTACAGGAAACCCCGGGAAAAAGGGAAATAGGATAAAAAGATTAGTTAAAATTAGATAGTAACTTGAATGACTTTCACTATAGGAGATGAATTCGAGTAGCAGACCCTGGTGTTGGTAGAAATCCCGAATGCAAGAATTGATCCGCGACGCTAACTTAAGGGGAAACCCTGAAACAATTGAGCATTGTTTAACTGATAACTTTGAATATCAAACTTCTATGCCTAATTTGAGTTTATCGGAATCCGAGTAAATAGGAGATGTTCAAGGTGTGGTAAAAACCACAGTGGTTCGTGTTTGATGGGTCCGGCATTTACTACAGTTGTGGTAAAATTTACCATATTCGGAAAAATTGTCACTATTTCCAAAAGAAATCTAGTGAAATACAGGAGCGGATTCAGCAAGAAAATCATTTACAAATAGCTGCAGACTCTAGCAGCGGAAGCAAAAGGTTGATGGCAGACCTTGCATATAACCAAGAATTGAAAAGAACTAATATAGTTGGGAGTTCATCCCAGGATTAGGTACGAGGGGTCAAGACGGATATGCCCCAACGGATAATAATTGAGTTTGAAGTGCAACATACTGGTGGACCTAATGAAGAGGAATCTTACAAGTTCTGAATCTTCTGCCAAGAGCTCGAACATGTGCAGGAGAACTATCTGTGGAGGGATGATAGACCACAAATTAACTTTAGAAACTTGTATTTTCGAGACCGAAATTAGGGAGTAAAAGAAAACTTTAAAGGGTGAAGTGTAGTAGAAGTGTAAATATACTTAAAATGTATATAACTTGTGTTGATAAATAAAGAGTAACATAATTTGTATGCTGGGTGTATGTTAATCTGTATGTGATTGCGTGTAGCTAAGATGCTGAGAAGTGGGAAGCGTCGGTCTAGACAACACTCTAGGGATGAGAGTAGAAGTGCATCAAATCGTCCAAGGGAAAGGATGAGGGATGAGAAGTAGATAAGTTTGCTCAGAGGCTACAAGAAAGTCTAGGAACCATACATCTAGATCCCGAGAAGAAGTATGGGATAGAGCAGCTAAAGTCGTTAGGTGCTACGATTTTCGAGGGGACAATGGACCCTACGGATGCAGAGGTTTGGATGAATCAACTGGAGAAATGTTTTGAGGTAATGAGATGCCCTGAAGACAAAAAGGTAAGTCTTGGAACCTTTCTATTACAAAAAAAAGCTGAGGATTGGTCGAAATTGTTAAAGAACAGGAGAGGAGATAAAGAAGGACCATGTTGGGAAGAATTCCGAGAAACGTTCTTTGAGAGATTCTATCCTCGATCGTTTCGTGATACGAAACGAGATGAGTTTCTACAGCTCGTAAAGGAAGTATGACTGTAGCGAAATATGAATTAAAGTATACTGAACTTTCAAAGTATGCCTTAAAATAATCGAGGATGAAAAGAAGCGTTGCAAGAGATTTGAGGCTGGATTAAGACAAGAAATTCGAACCCCTATGACAGAAACTGCTGAATGGGTAGAATTCTCGAGATTGGTAGAAGCGGTGATGCGGGTGGAAAAGAGTTTAACGATAGAAGAGTTAAAGCCAGAAAGGGACTCGACAATAAACAAGTGGCGAAGGGAGGAACGGAAAATTTTCACTCCTTGAGTTGAAAATAAGAGTTTGTTGAAGAGAAAGGGGATTGCGAAAACTAGAGCAGACTCCGGAAGAGGAAATCAAATAAAAGAGTCAGTGGCTAGTGTAAATCAAAGACCCAGGTGTGCGGTCTGTAGTAAGTATCACTGGGATAAATGTTGGGAACAAACCCAAAGGCAAGGACGTGCATGTCTTAAGTGTGGATAACCAGGGCACTTTAAACGAGAATGTCCCCAATTGATAAATTTGGAAGCTAGAAGTATACAACAAAAGAGTAATCAAGGAGTAAAACCAACAACTACGGGAGAAGGACGTAGTGTTGGGAGAAGAAGAGATGAGTCAGGGAAGCTGACGTTTGGATAGTTGTATGGGTTAACTAAAACCCGGGAAGAAGACATGCCTGATGCTGGGAAAGGTAAGGGCAAGATTATAGAGGATTGAAATAGAATCTGATTGTTTGTAATTAAACTTTGTGAAATCAATAAAGTTTGATTATGAAATATTATTGTGAATATTGGCTAAATTTCAAGGACGAAATTTTATTTAAGGGGGTGGTAAATGTAAGACCCTAACCCTTAACCTAGACTATATTGGGTTAAGCTAGGGAAACGAGCCTTGGTAAAAAGGGCTGGTATAGAGAGTAGATCAAAAGGGCTTGGGCAAGTAGCCCTTTTAAAGTTATTTGATGCAAGGATGCGCCAATGGGTGGGGGAGCTGGCCATGAACAGTTGAGAGGTTATTTGGACATTGAAAGAAGCTAATGGCCGAGAGGAAACGCTATGCGGGGACAAGCATGCGACAGCCAATGTCTAGAGAGGTCTCTTATACACATCTAGATGTGTATAAGAGACAGGTGTAGATAGGCGCTGGACGATCGTGTAGTAAATGCGCGGAGCTAAATGATGCGGTAGGCGATTGTGCGATAAAGTGCGGTGTTAGACGATGTAGAGAGTCACACTAAATGATAGCGCTATACGATGGCCGTCAGTGCTAAACGATAGATGTTAGATCTCCACGATGAGCAAGAGCAGTGTGGTAGATTGTGTGCTATGCGATAGGCACAGGCGCTATGCGATGATACTATACAATCTGTCTCTTATACACATCTAGATGTGTATAAGAGACAGGTGTTAGACGATGTAGAGAGTCACACTAAATGATAGCGCTATACGATGGCCGTCAGTGCTAAACGATAGATGTTAGATCTCCACGATGAGCAAGAGCAGTGTGGTAGATCTGTCTCTTATACACATCTAGATGTGTATAAGAGACAGGAGGTAGATTGTGAGATATGCGATAGGCACAGGCGCTATGCGATGATACTATACAATAGCATTACTAGACGATGAGCTAGGTGATGAGACAAGCCATGGTGGACGCATGATGAAATGTCTTTACGTTGCTAAGGCTAAGGTACATAAGGCTCATGAGGTTAGTTTGCGTTGGTCTTGAACAAGAGACTAAGGACGTTGACAAGCAATTAAGACATACATGCGATGGTTATGAGGGATGTGTTAGCAAGAGGCTAGGCGATGGTAAGCTATACCATGAGGCATTAAACTAAGACTTAGCTTGACTCAAGGGTTGACATGCGTTGGAGATGTGCTATATGCGTTGGACATCTGAGGGCATGTGGGCGTATAGGACAAGGCTAATAGTATGCATTGGTGTTGAATGCATGTGTGAACTATGCGACCAAGGCAAGTGAGGTTAGTGTCATGCTTGGCAAAAGCCTAGGATGGACGCATAGGGGTGATTAGGTAAGGCCGTGTGAGGATTAAGAATTGGCCGAGATTTTACTATGCGTTGGAAAGGATGTTGCCATGCGTTGACAAGCCTTGGTGTATGTGTGCTTCGAGGTTATCACATAGGGTGACTATGCGATGGAATGCATAGGCGAGCGTTGATCGCAAAGATGCCAAGGGCATGGTAAGTTGAGGCTAGGGGAAGGCTGGATATTTGGCAAATTCTAACCGGGGGGAATGCCAAGGCATGCGCGAGGATAGGCCTATGCAAGGTTGGTAAGCGGCTCACGGGAAAAGCTTTCATACGATGTTGGCTATGTGTTGAATAAATGCTTTGAGATTAGTAAGCACTAGCATGGGTTATACGGTAGCATCATGGGCCAAGCGATGGTACCATAGGATCCGTTGATTAAGTATTGATGATAGTTGATTGCGGGCAAAAGCTTACATGCGATACTGGCTATGCGAGGTTAGTGAGCCAAGGAGATCGCATGACATGGGTCGAGTGATGGTCCCATGGGGGCGCTATGAACTAACTTGAGGTTAGTGGGCGATGGAAGATTTTTGGTAGGCTCGGGCAAAGTAGGCAATGACTTGGGGAGCACATGGTATGCGATCCAAGAGGAGGCAACTTTAAGGTTTTTGGGCTAAGGCATTAGTGGAAGGCCGAGAGTGGATGGGTGACAGACCAACTTGCGATCATGATACTAAACTTGCGATCATCAAGTGGAAAATCCGACCATTCGAAGAGATATGCGATCACCAAGGAAAACTTGGGTTGGAAATAGCCTAAATATGAGGTGGCTCAAGAATAATATATGCAAAGTAATCCTTATCTACTTAAGTAGGATGTGTAAGGCTAGTATGACATGCAATGTGAACCCTTTACATTGGCAAACTAAGGTTAAAACAGCTCAAGGTCGTGGTGACAAGGTGTTAGCATTGGCAGCACGAGGGAAGGATATTTGGACTTTGGTGTCGCATGGAGAGGAGCCCGAGACACCTGTAAATAGGAAGCTTGGCGTGAACATTTTACTTATGCCATTCTCAAGTTTACAAGTTCTAAAGTCCTAAAGAGTGGGTTGAGAGTAAGGACCCAGACTGCCATCGCATTCGGAGTGCTGAGGAGAAAGGAATTGTGTTAAGAAGGTGGAAGGCCCAGACTGTCGCTCAGGCCCGACGCATGCCCAGCGGCCAGCGCATGCGTGCATCACCAGACGTGCTGACGGATGGACGCTGCGATCGCTGCTCGACGCATTACGCGCACCTCCCGCCCACGCTACGCGCCTTCTGTGTGAGGGTTGACACCCACGGACGTGTTGTCAGCCCCTGTACGTGCACAGACACGCCCTGTCACGAACGCCAACGTCCAGAATAGGTTGTTTGAGGGATTTGGCCGATTTTGGTCATTTTAAGTAGGGTAAGCTAGTAAATTCGGTATAAGAGGATATATCTAATGATTTAAAGTTATTTTGAGAAATTATGGTATTAATTTGGAATTTCCTTGGAAATGGGAGGAATTTCAGGAAACACTTCAAAAGGAACTAGGTGAAATTGCAGAAGAGAATCCCTACAAAAACCGTTAGTGGTTATTGTGTTATTGTATTGTTGATGTAATTTCTATATATATAGGTAAATATATATAGGAGATAATGTTAAATTGGCATGATCAGGGATTTATGTTTATCTTGTTACTATGCTTGTTAAGATATTGCTTGTATGTTTGTGTTGGAAACTGAAATTGTACCCGGGATATATAATTAGCATGCTTGAAAAGGTACTTGGCGGGAAAATATAGTCAGTTTTGGTCGGTGACAACCGGCGGAAAATATAGTCAAGTTACCCAAGCATAGCTAGCGGGAAAATAGTTGATGTGCACATTGATAGGATAAGAGGGTACAAGGAAAGTTTCCATAGGAATTGTTGATACATTGCTTTAGGGTACGTGTGAAAGTGTCGGGAAAAATGTATGATCATGCCAAGGATAACCAGTGGTAAAGCTGGGGATGTTTACATTATGTGGTAACCAGTGGTCAAGCTGGGGTTGATTGTTTTAACCAATGGTTGAGTTGGGGATAATCCAACAGATTGGCTGGAGGAATAGTATTGAACTTGTGATAATGTTCTTGTTGATTATGAATTGATTTTGAAAAATTATATTTCTAAAATAAAAGTTATTTGTTTATTTAAAGGCACCACTCACGGGCTTTATAGTTCATGTTTTCCAAATGTTTATAGATCGGGGTAGTTGAAGGTCATTAGGATAGCTAGATCATTTATATAAAATTGTTAAGAATATTGTAGACGTTCTTAATTGTTAATACAAATAAAGAATTGTTGGTATACTAGTTGTCCTAGATGTGAATAGAGTTGGGCAGTTGACGTCACAAAAGGGTGATGTTGGCTGTCTTCATGCCCTCTTTTGGGTCTTGGGTTAAGGCTCGGGAGAGAGTGTGACAATTATATAGTAGTTTGTGTGTACTTATCTTGACTACAATAATTATTGGACAATGATCCATATGAAGAATGGCGTTTGTATATCCTTATGAGTGGGTTTGTAGCTTTCCCTAATATTTTTATTATTTTTACTTGATAAAATTGTCAATATTATTTTTATTTAATATTTTATTTTCTTAATTAGTTCTTTACCTTTAAAATTTTTTTGTATTGCTTAAAACTATGATATATAAATTATAAAAATTTGTTTGAAAAATATATTTAAAAGTTTACCTTTTTTAATAAATAAAATATAATGTATGAAGAATTATATGCAACGTACATATTTTGGTTAGAACAATAATATAAAATCATGGGCTCTCTACATTAATAGTCTAATTAAATAGACTCAATTACAAAAATGTCTTAAATCCATCATTTTTTTTCATGAATAATCTAATGTCCTAGCATACCACATAAAAGTCAGACCCACAAGTCTATTACATCTCTGCATAATTTTGACGATTTAAAAACAATATATATATATGAAAAGTTACATATGGAAAAAGTAATAAAAACGTGCTCCTTAAATTTATTTTTCAAACACAACAAATAAGGGAAGTTCCAACATTTGAAGTTTTCCCTTTGTGAAATTCATAGAATTAGATAAACATGCCAAATAAAAAATCATAGTATATGATAAAATATCTAACATGATCGAGGTATAACTTACATTGTAATATATAAATAGACGTTTCGTGAAATTTATAAAATTAGATAAACATGCCAAATAAAATCATAGTATATGATAAAACATCTAACATGAGGGATAATATATATGGTAAATATTAAATAGGTGTTTCTTAACTAAATGTACGGTTCTATCATTTGAATATATCGTATATCTAATATACATGATAAATAAATCACAATATATTATAAAAATTTTAAGACCATAATATATTAAATATATTTTAACTCCTGACCCAAAAGAAAAAATTGAATTAAGAGTGGAATGCAAGGAAAAAAATGTAATTACCATATTGTATTGTCTAATTCTAGGAATATATACCATATTAGTTAATAATTAAAATAATATATCACTAAATAACAACCCGATTTTCATGATGATAGATAGTGTAATAAATGTTTATTAAAAAAAATAAAATCTACAAATAATTAATATTATACTCGAATTGAATTTTTTAATTATTTTAATCCTAAAATAATATGGACATTAACCAAAAGGTTAAAATTGTCTCAAACTTATGGAGAAATCTAGATATGAAATTTATTTAACATTTATGACATTTGTGAAAAATTGCAGGTTAATTTTATAAATCTTTTTAAACTTGTGTGTCTGGACAAATATACCCCTATTGAAAATCTATATTCTTAGAGTATTTAAAACAAAATCTAATTAAAAAGTCAAATAGATTGAAAAATAAATCAAATCTTGTAATCAACCCTAACAAAATCAAAGCTAAATCTCAACTAATTACTAGGATCACATTATTTTCAAAAATAGAGAAATACAAAAATTAGACTTTATTTTAAAAAATAGACAAATACCAAAAACTAAAACCAATATCATAAGACACAAATACAAAGTATGTGTTAACCTAAAATAATAAAATAAATCAGAATGAAATCACAAAAATATTAACTCATCTAAACCCAAAATTAGAGAAATGCAAAAATTGGATTTTATTTTCAAAAATAGAGGAATACCAAAAAAAAAAAAAAAAATTGCAGTTCAAACCATAGGTACAAATACAAGGTGTATGTTAACCTAAAGCTAAAATAAATCAAAATGAAATCATAAAAGAATTAACTTATTTAAAACTCGAAAACGAATACCATTGCCAACGAGAGCATAGCCCATAATGTTCATACTACATACCTAAACCTCAAATCCATGAATCAAACCAACATCTAAAACCTTTCAAATCTATAACATTTACATTCTCCCACACCTCCTCTCCAAAGATGAAAAAACAAAATCATCCTCCCCTACAAATACACATATTTTTGCTACTGTATGGTATGGGTGTGTGCTGCCAAACCCTTTGACATAATTGATATAAACCAAGGGTATATTGTGAGTCATTCATTCATCCAAGAGTTTGGTGTCTTCTTAAAATTTTGTTGCCGCTCAAGGTCGTTCGGATCCGGCCATCGTTACCTAAGTTCATTCATTCTATTGCATTGTAGTTTATCAAATTTCAATGATATTTTTGACCATGTTGATGGTCGGAGAGCAAGATTTCAAGAAGAAAAGTTGAAGGTAAATTATTAGTCTCCACCTCAGCCTTCTTGAGTCTTTGGAAGAATCTGTCGTTGTCATTCTTCGAAATGTAGTCAACCATCACTACAATTTACCCCAACACTAGTAGAGACGATTTTTTTAGCCCACATGTTGAAGAAATTCACATAGAATGTGATTGAAAAATTTTAAACTAAGATGAAAGGTTGATAATAATGATTGTGGTAGATTTCAATAAAAAAATATGAGATCTTCCATTTTTAAATTGATTAAAAAATAGAAATAAAATCTTCAACTAATCAAATCAAGGTGTACATGGGTTAGGTTGGATAGACGTTTAAAATTCCGGTTAGTTGAATTGGGTTGTTGGGTTATAACTTGTTTTAAATTTATATACAAAACATGACTAATAACTAAAATCTCATAAAATTCAAATACTAAATACCAAATATCTAAGATATTTATTGCAAACTTCAAAGAAAGACAAATATCATAACAACTTTAAAAGAAAAATATTTAAAATTCACAAATTAATCAAATTTGAAATAAAGAGAAATATGTATAGGATATTTTATTTATATATATAAAATTCGGGTTGGGTTGGATCAAGCCAAATTTTTTTTAGCCAGCCCATAACCTAACCCAACAAAAATAGAAAAAGTTTAATCTAAGCCAAAAACAAAAACAAAGTTGTCGATTATTTGAACATCCTTATAATCAAATCTTTCAAATTTACCAACAAAATAGGGTAGGTTCATGTACATAGTATATGGGGGTAAAAGTGGAAACTAGATAGTTATTGTTGGCTCTACCTCTCCACGTTTAACCATTTTTCAGTGAAATCTAAAATTCGACTTTTTTTCAAAACATGGCCTAAATGGGCCAATTCATGGAGTTACCCGATCCTCAAAACGGTGATCCATATCATATCCAATCAATGAACGGATTGTATTGCATTGGTTGAGCCAATCGAACTTTGACTTTGGAATCAACTTGGATTGAGTATGGGCTAGACTTAGGCTGACTATTTTTTTTATGCTATTACTTTTTTTTTTTTTAATTTTTCCTTTAAAATTTAATTTGATTAATCAATAAAATTATTGAGAATGTTCAATATAACATCTAATTCAGAGTAAATAAGGAACCAATTCCATATTTGGTACCTTCTGAATTTCATATTGTGTTATATAGCACACTTTTCCTCTTGGTGTGATGCTCTTTCACTTTTTCCTTTTCTATTTTTCCTCACTAAAGTTTGTCATATTAGATAATTCGTCGTTACTTGTTAAAAATCAAAGAAATCAAAATGTAAGAGAAGAAACATTTAACGTAATACTTCTATAAAATTGAATTTAGTAAAAGTCATATTCTCTATGGTCTATCATAATTAACTGGTCTTGTTTATTCCACGAGTATTCCTTGACTACCCTTTACTTCGAGTGATTTTTATTGAAACGATCCTTGCAAAACATTACCTAGACTCACCCTTTCTTACCATAATTTTAGCGTTGAAAATACCATCGATAGTTAAAAGTACATTCATAAACAACTAAAACTAAATTACATGGTCGAAAGTCAATGTAGACCGCCATCGAACCGACCTCAACTGGCAAAGAGCTGAAAACCGGTCTGATCGGTGGGTTTTGTCTTTGCTAAAGATAATTTTTGTTTTTTGATATTTAATATCATGGATATTTTAATTGGCTGTAACTTGTTAGTAGCAGTTGAGAAAGTATAACACATGAAATTCTTATTCATTTTACAAAAATTAATAACTGGCTCTGTGCTCACCGTACGGCTTCGTGAATTTGAATGCAAGAAGTTGGTGCCTTTATATGGGCACCGAACCAATTCACTTGAGCAACTTCTTTCTCAAGTGGGAGAACTTTACAAAGGGTATTATTGTCTTTTATTTTATTAATTAATTTTTTTTAAAAAAAAATACATGAAAATTTGAAGATATGAAAATCTAAAAAACAATGTTGGATGACCTACAATAGATAAAAGATGACGGATTCGAGTGTTCTTATTGATACATTGTTGTGATGTTCAAATTTGGAGTGTTATGCCAAAGCTATCGATTATCATTCCAGCGTGTTAATAATTACGAGATATGTGGTTCGAATTTTTTATCTTAGTACCACGAAAGTGTTATGATTAATGAACTGAAAGGATAGTTTGATGAAATTTTAGTAGGAAATCATTTAGAAACCATCTTGAATGTTCATTCATCAAATATCTAATAAGTAAATAAGTTTTTAAATTAAGGACTTGTTTGGTAAAGAATTTAAAAACAAGGGATTCAACGAAAATAAAGTTGTATCTCATGTTTTTAGATATATGTTTGCTAATAGATTTAGAAATTAAATTCTAATTTTAAAAACATTATAAAATGTGTTTAATATTATATATTTATAAACTATAATAAACTAGTTGTAGCTACCCACTATTATTTAGTTGGCAATAAACTATTATTAATTTATTTATGAATATGATTTACATTAAAAAATTATATTAATTATTATTTTGTAATATTATATAATTTATAATACATATTATATTTTTTTTAGAAAATGAATTGAGTTTATAACATGACATATTATATTTATTTAATGATTCTCCATTTTAAAATTGAAATTTCAAAATCTGGATATAATGAAAACAAAAAAAAATGTTATTATCAAAATTTGCACTATTTAGATCACAGAATCCGAAAACGGTTTTCAGAAACAGAATTTAGTGAATCTAAAAAATACAAAGTAGAAAATGGATTCTCTACCAAACAGACTATAATATTTTAGTCCCTATATTTTGAAGTTTGTTCATTTTTTTAAGAAAAAATTTGTTCAATTTTAGTTTTTGTATTTCCAATAATTCTTTTATTTGATCCCCACTATTAGTTTCCTAATTTTTTTTAGAAAATGTTATCCATTAATTAACATTTTCACTACAAATTTTGAAAATATATTCACGTATTATATTTCATTACATGAAAACTATCCTTATTATTATTTAACTAATTTCGATAAAAAAAATAATTTTGAAAGACTTATTAAAAGTAAATTGAATAAAATTAGAAACTAAAAGTATATAAATTGAAATTAAACAAACATTCTAAGTACCTATATCAAAATTGAACGTAAGAGATTTAATAAGGGAACACCAAAGGCCGCCTCACAAATCATACACTTGGCCAAAATGTGTGATGTGAAGAGGATCGCCTATCCAAGCATCCACTTCAAATTTATTGGTGAATCAAATATGGATTCTCCAAAAGATTTGTTTATACAATACTTCAGAGAAAAAATGCGTTGAAGGGACAATTTGGAGCATTGGATTTAGATAAGATGTCTAGAGTTCATATGTCTGTGTTTGGGGTGCAGAGTCTTTTGAACTCTAAATAATATGTTTTTATGATTACTATTTTTATTTTGAATTTTTTTATTCAATAATTCTACCCATTTTTGTTTGAATAAAATATGAATTGTAATTTTTTTTTTTTAATTTTTAGAACTTTTCTTTCTTTCTTTTTGGGCAATGAACAACAATTAACACATTATATTTCTTATAGAAATTTGGTTAAATAAAATGAGAAACTAAAACGAAATTAAAACTTTCTTGTCAATTTTTCTCCATGAATTTCATTATCATCTTCTTCTTTTTCTTCTTCTTCCTATTGTTGTTCTATATTTTTACTATGTCATGTATTTTTTTAATTAAATCTCCCTCATCATCGTAAAAGCCAATGGAATGTCACCATATTTCTTCAATAGTTTCACATTCATTTCCTCTAAATTTGGAGGATCATCAGAGAACAAATCTCTATTTTTCACTAAGTATTGCTGGAAAATGTTTTAAAAAAAAAAAATTCATTGTA
Organism: Benincasa hispida; assembly: GCF_009727055.1. Taxonomy (NCBI): domain Eukaryota; kingdom Viridiplantae; phylum Streptophyta; class Magnoliopsida; order Cucurbitales; family Cucurbitaceae; genus Benincasa; species Benincasa hispida. Next base: position 32,611,303 of record NC_052355.1, on the reverse strand, counting down.
TGCTTTTTTGGTTATATGTTACATACTTTTCAACTACATACATACTTTTCGTCTAAATATTATTAACACTAATTTGATATATGAATTCATTACGTATAAAAATTGCATTTAATGTAGACAAAATAATATCTTTTACATAATCAACAACCCTACAACATACTTTAACAATCAACATATTGGTCATTTCTCCAAATTAGAACTATTTTGGCCATTTTTTAAAAAACACTATGCCATTTGTCCAATCAACCCTCGAAAAAAAGTACACAACATGAGCCCATTTCTAAGACAATTTTGAGGTCCACAGCCTAACCAATTGTTTTGGCTCAATTGGGTAAAATATTCTTAGCCCAACTTTGATCTTTTAACTGTGTTTCTAAGCTTCATTGTGAATTTGGCTTCTAACGTAACAAAGTTTTAAAAAAATAGACATAAGCCATGCTTTGAAAATATTTTGTGAGTACGATATATCATAGGTTAGTTTCAACATTAAGGGTGTACCTACTTAATCTCAATTAGGAAATGTGAATTGAGAATGGTAAGAACCACTTCATTACGATTGATTGTATTTACCAAATTAGAATTAATTGTTAGTCCACCATTTTTTTTTACGTCCAACTTTGTAATCTTATTCTTACTCAAATAAATAACAATCCAATTACGATTTATTGATTACGTGAACTCACACTATGATAATTGCCCTTTCTCTCTCTTTAATTAACTCGAATTTTTTTATTGTTCTTTTTATGTATTTTTGCTTTTTCTCATCTTTCTCTCACTTTCAAAATCTAACACTTTAACACAAAAAAAACTCGAACTTTCTTTTGTATTCCTTTATTGGAAAAATACCTTTTTGGTCTTTAGGTTTTGAGTTTAGTTTCTATTTAGTCTCTATGTTTCAAAATCTAACACCTTTGTCCCTGGAATTTCAATAATGCTCAGTTTTAGTCCTTGAAATAATAGAACCGTTAGTGACTTGATGGAAGATTGACTAGGATGATGACTGGACTAATATTAAACCAAAATAGATTGATGATATGGCTATCTTAATATTAACCGGACAAAAAAAAATCATCTTAAGGGAAGAAAAAAAAAAAAAAGAAACTCAATAGACACTTGAATTTAACGTTGGAAGTGGTGAAGTTCTTGGAATCAGGAAAAGGAAGAGCCAAAGGAAGGATAAACAAGAGTTCTTTTAGTTGTTTAGATTCAAAAGTGTTTGTGTATCTAAGATTTGTGTCAGTTGTTTAGATTCAAAAGTGTTTGTGTATATGAGATTTGTTAGTTGTTTAGATTCAAAAGTGTTTGTGTATCTGAGATTTGTTAGTTATTTAGATTCAAATGCGTTGTGCTTAATCCAAATGAAGTTTCTAAATTTTTGTTGCCAATGTTGGATGCTAAAGTAGATGTAGTCTAATCTTGAAGTTGAGAAATCAAATCCTAATTATATTGATTATAGTTAAAAATATATGTATTATATTTCATGGCACAATCTTAATTTCCTCTTTAAACTTTTCTTCCAAAATTGTTTTGGTGTTTAGAATAAAGGGATGTTTTTTATTTGGTTGGCCATGTAAAACAATTATAGTAACTATGAAATTCTATTTTTCTTATAAAATAATTTCTTAAACAATATTGGAGTTAGGATTGGGAATTAATGATTATGTAATTTTTCATTTTGAATGATTCTGCAAAATGTCAAATGAAAATGTGATGACTTAGAGATGAAGTCTTATATTGTAGAAAAAAGCAAAAGACTTAAATTGCAAGAATATAATGCAAGTCGCATAATATAAGTAGAGCTACATCAAAAAGAAGTACTTTTACAACTTTGGATCACAAAATTCATACATACCTCTTAACTCTCTCTCTTCCTGTCTACCAACTCTATCTCTTCCTGTCTTTCTATTGACTGAAAAGTTTTGCGTTTCGAGAGTTAAAGATTCATTCATCTATTCCTATCCTCTCTGACAAAGCGATTGGAAGTACTTCCAATATTAGAGATAGTCAACTCCTATAAAATACATATTGAGTAAAAATATGTATGTTTTATATAAACTTTATACAAATCAAGTTTTAAAAAATACTTACTGCCGATGGGATGTTGAATCCCAAGAAAGTATTTCTTCTCTGACCGCTAATTGTCTTTTTCCCTATTGAACTTTTACACGATCTGGCATTGTAATCCAATGATTTACATTTGCTACAACGAACTCTTGGTTGAATCTTTGTTCATGTTTGAGAAGGCCCAACTTTATCTACATACTCAACCTCAAACATCAAATTTTCAGTTTTCCTAGAAAGGGATTTATATTTCTCCAACTTTTTCACAATTCTATGTCCAAAGTCCTCCTCCATGTTATTATAAACAATATATTTCTTGATAATCCTAATCATCACTAACTTCCTAATAGTTTCAAGTAACTGAATAATTGGGTTACTTCTTGCTTGCAATATAAGTGCATTGAAAGATTCAGATACATTGTTCAACAAAAAATCACACTTTGAAGTAGAAGAAAATGCATGTCTAGACCAAAACTTAGTATCCTCATCAAATACTGATATGCTTCCACGTTTAACTTACCAAGCTTTGTCATTACCTCATCATAATCTTTTCTATTTGTACATTTGGCAGCATTCCAAAACAAAGTTTTCAATGCCAACCCTTTGAACATTTATTGAAATTTTGCATACAAATATAGCACACAAAAACGATGAGGTACATTTGGGAAAATATCATCAAATGTTGGCACTATACCCTATCAAAACAAGGAATAATCATAAATACAAAATTGAAACATCATATTATATATACAAAGAACCACAAATCAAAGTGACAATTTCTAAATCAAGTGTTACTTTTTGTTGGTCAGAGATAAATATGTACCCTTTAGATTCGAAATATCAGATGTCATTTTGAAGGAATGTGAGAAACTATGTCCAACTATCTTTAGTCTTGGCTTCGACAATAGCCCATGCAATTGGATACAAGCAATTATTCTCATCTATGCTGACGCCTGCTATTAATTGTCCTTGGCATGGCCCTTTTAAGTGGTAAGCATCCAAACCAATAAATGGTCTACAACCTATTTGAAATCCCTCCTTACAAGCCTTTAAACACATGTAAAATCTTCTCAACACCAGCTCATCTTCTTCTCTCAGTCGATGACATTGTATCTTCACAGTTGATCCCTCGTTGGATCGTCTAATTTCCTCTTGTATCAACTAAAAAGAGGAGCAAAAAAATTCCAATGCAACGTCGCATCACTCTTTGTCATCTTGGTTCCCAACAACACGTCCCCCACATTTCATCGCTTCGGAACTTCACCAGGATGAGTTCTGACCCTTCGTTAGGCCAAAATAGGCTTGTAACCCTCTAATGGGACTTAGCGGGTGATTCAGACACTTATTGGGGCTTTCCGAGACATAACAATGCTTACCGGGCTCTACCGGCCTACTTAGGTGCCTACCGGGCTTCTACCGACCTATTGGTCGCTTACCGGACCATCACACTGCTTACCAAGATCACTCGAGCAAGTATCAGGCCAACTAGGAACTATTGAGTCCCACCGATGCTTTAGGATGTCATCCCGAGTGTCGAGATGTCATCAGCTCTCTCTTGCTCGGACATGCTTATCGAGAACCATCATTAACCGGCCCATGGGCAACAATCCAACTCGGGACTTCCTGGACATCCATTCATTTGGGCATATAATTGAGACTTATACCTTTCCGAGGCATTGTCGAATCAAAACGGCATACCGAGTGCTATATTGAATCTCTGACCCATGAGAAGAGGCGTAATGTCGACACACGATGAAAAACGCCCAAGATACTTGTCTTGTAACGGGCCCATGTTGAATGATGTCCACTTCTACTATCCTTATCCTTCCTCACTTAAACTGTGTCCTCGTTGAACTTTGCAATCCGTTGCACCCCACTTAAACTGTCATCATTTCTTTTGCCATTTTTTAAGATTTTTTTGTACCTGTTTTAGGCGCTTCTATTCTTTTTTTTTTTAAAAAAATAGTAAAATAGATTTAAGAACAGATAACTAATTAAAATATTATATAAAAATCAAAATTTCAAATACTCAATTGTAAGGACCTATCCCGAAGGATAGGCCCTCCAAAAATAAGCATATGCCGCTTAAAGCAATGAACACACGGTATTCTTTAGTAAAAGGCGAAAGAATAGTTCGCACTGCGCTCACTGCACGGCTTTGGGAATTGCGAGGAATGCGTGGGTGGCTTTATATAGTAGCTGAACCGGTTGTTTAGCGCAACTTCGTCCGATGTGGGAATTTTATCTTCTAAAATCTTTACTGTTTTTCTCTAATGTCTATCAATCAAAAGCCCAAATGGGATGTGAAATAACCCTCTTCTTTGAATTTATTTCATAATAATATAAATTTGGAAGTGAAAGTGGTGTTATTAAACTTAATTTTCAAAAATCAAAAATCAAAAGTCAAATTATTACCAAATAAGTTAATAATAAATGTAGTTTTCAAGTTTTTATGAATAGATACATTTAATCCCTATTTTTAAAATGTAATTTATTTATCTTTAAATTCTTAAGAATAAATTTAAAAAGTCTAAATTAATTTGGTATGTTTTGAACAATTATAAGATATTTAAAATTAGAAAAAAAATTTAGAGCAAGGAGATCATTGTTAAATTATTTTTCTAATTTAAAATGTCTTACAATTTTTTTTAAATAGTTATAAGAAATATTTGAGGTACCTTTTAAATTTATTTTTAAGAACATATATTAGAACTAAAAAACGGTATATTTTAAAAATTTAGGGATCAAATACATCTATTCTTAAAAATTGGGACTAAAAGGTTATATTTTAAAAACCTAGGAACTAATCCCTTATTCTTAAAAGATGGAACTAAAAATATAACTTTTCCTATAAATTTTTTGAGTATTTGATTTTGGAAGAATAATAATTTCCATTTTTATTTATGTGAAAGTTTACAAGATGTGTAGATATTAGAAATTTATCATCAACATTTGGCAAGAAAAATATCATGAGTGTTTAATTCGAGCAATAATTAGATGTATTCTTTGTGCATCCTATTTTAATTGCACACAAATAAATATTTTAAAAAAGAAATCTGAAAAGTTTATCGTGTGACAAACTATGGTTTAACAATTAGGTAGGACGTATAAAGATAGGTGTAGTCTACAATACACCTAAGTTTTTTTTTTTTTTTTTTTTTTGTTTAGCTATTAATAGTCAAACCTTAGTAATCAAAATAAGACTATTGGAAGGGTGAATAAGAAGAAAATTTGATGAGTTTTGAATATCAATATTTTCGAGAAGCTAGGTACCTTTAAATGAATAGTATTACCACAAGGCCCTATAATTATGTCAACAAGGGCCAAAAAGTGATTTACCGTTTAAACATCTTTAAGATTTTGTAAATGATATATGTAAAGAGTTGTCAAGACATCCAAATTAATAGTGGACTGTTTTAAAGGAATTCTTTTTGGAATGGTTTGATAGAATGTTGTCATTATTTTAGCATTCTTGAGAACATCATGTAAAAGCATATCCTTTGGATTTCTATCCATTCAAGATCAAACTAAAGGAACTCAATAGTTTACTTCTAGTAAGCATTTCAAATCAAGTGTTTGTATTTGGGATGTCTTCTTTGTAGATCTCACGACTTATTAACATCAATTTCATGACTCATCATCTATAATATCTGAACATTATCTTGAAACTCCTAAAAGATTGCCACTAACGCTTTTGAGATTAATGCTATGATACTACATAAATATCCAAATGGATCATCATACTTACTCAAAGATAATTATTTAATGAAAAAAGTCAATTGGGGGGAAGCTAATTACTTTGATAATGCTTATTTATTTAATCTGACGATCCTAGTGGCTCTCACAAATGATGCCTCTTAGGGATGTGTGTCCTCATTATTATTGAATCTGTTTTGTGTGGGGGTGATTTGCTCATGAATGAGGAAGAAGAAAAATTGGCACCAAATAAATTGATGGTGTTGGAAGTGCACCTGTTGGCTCGTTTTCATGATGATTGAAGTTTCGTCAAATCAAGAGGATGTAAAATAATGTCGATATCATTACCAATTTAACGGTACGTGAGGCAGTTTCAAGAATTTGGGAGAGTGATTTTTTGTTCGTTTCATTACTTTATTAATTAAATGAAATCAATAAATAAACTAAAGATTTAGATTAAGAAAAACTTTAAAACATTCCTCCATACACTTTCTACCCCATGAGTCTTCATCTTTCCCTATTTCAAAAGTAAGAATAAGAAAGGTTAATTTGAGTTAGGGGTGGTCATTCAAATCGCGAAAATCGAACCGTTTCTAAAACCCAAATCGAACTGAACCGAAAACTCAGTGAAACCGAAAAATGCGGTTCGATCCGATTTGAAGAAATTTTGAAACTGAATTAATTCGGTTTAGTTCGGTTTCACTTTCGAAAACCGAATTTGAAACCGAACCGAATCATTTTTAACTAATATATATATATTTNTCCGGTTTAAAGAAATTTTGAAATCGAATTAATTCGATTTAGTTCGGTTTCACTTTCGAAAACCGAATTTGAAACCGAACCGAATCATTTTTAACTAATATATATATATTTATTTATTTATATATTTAAAAAAAGAGTAAAACCAAATTTAAAACCGAACCGTTTTTAATTTAAAGAACAAAACCGAATTTAAAATAAAACCGAACCGAATCAAACCGTTTTTAATTAAAAAAGAATATAACATGAATTTTTTAAAAATGCCAAAATCGAATTTGAAATCGAACCGAACCGTAAATTTAATTTTACATTTTAAAAAATTCGATTCGATTCGGTTTGACTACCAAACCGAACCGTTTCTACCCCTATTTTGAGTGCCGCCATTGCCATTGTTGAGAGGCAATACTCGCCGAGTCCCATAAACTGGGCCCAGGAATTGGTTGGCCCAAATTGTGAGGATTTTGATTTGGCAACAAAGCCCAACAACTCAAGAAAGATCAACCCTAAGACAGATTGGCCTGGTTCATATTTATCTGTTTTCATATTTTTCGATGCATTTGTCATATTCTTATCACCTTTTATTTCATATTTTATTATTATATCCTTGTTAAGTACATTCGTTCTTCTTTTTTCATTTATTTATACATATGAAATAAACATCATTTTTGTGATTCTGGATTGTAAAGAATATTATTTTCGGTAATTAACTAATACTCATTTACCCATACAAATCTATGAGATTTAATTCATCTATATTGACACATACAACATAATTGAAATGTGACGTTATGAGGTTTTAATCATCATTTTTCGTGATTACTAATTCCAACAAAATTTTTATATCTTAGTAATGATAAATATATTGAGTTTAAATTGATGTTAATACTTTATCAAATGTAAATTCTTAGTAATTATCTTCATCTAATGTCATTTAAATTAATTATCTATCAAACAAAGCCCTCCAATTACATCAACAATGAGAACACAAATACAGAACAAGATATTCACATATACAGAAGATCACTTGTTCTCGTTGTTGATGTATCAAATGTAAATTCTTAGTTTAAATTGACATTTTTCTTTAAAAAGAAAAAGAAGCTTAAACTAATGTAATATACCAACACTAAATCGATATTAATTCTTCATCAAATGTAAATACATAGTTTAAAGGCGTTGTTGACTGAGAAATTTTCAACCAATCACAAATTGTCACGTTGACATACATCCATAATTGAAAATGAAGACATCTCAATGATGTCAAGTGTTTTCATCGTAACTGTTAGATAGAGTAAAATAATTTGGTCTAATTTGATATTAATCTTTGGACTAAACTCCAACTGAAAAAAAACAACTTAATTTGCTTCCTCAAATCAAGCGTATGCATAAACACATCGAAAATAAGTTGCAAAACCCTCGAGAAAAAGTGACAAAATCCTCAAGACAAATCAACATCTAACCTTCGAGACAAATCAACTTCGAGAACAAGCTGCAAAATCGAAATAAGTTTGCGTTTGAGAACAAACTGTAAATCTCTTGAGATAAAAACATTAAAACAAGTTGCAATACTTTCGAAATAAATCAATGTTCGAAAACAAGTTGGAAAGCCATCCCGATACATCAACAACGAGAACAAGTTACAAAGCACTCAAAAACAATTCTACGTTATTTTGGGAAAAAACAACCGCATGAAATAAAATTAAAAATTACACATACCAAATTTATTTTCAAAGAATTAAATCGAGAAAAAAGACATTTTTTTAAAAAGTCATATTTATTTGAAAAATCACTTTAAAATGCAGCCTATTTTCAAAATTAGATACTCAAATAATTAAAATAAATTCACATGTATTTTTATTGACATTTTTCTAAAAGTTTACTTCAATTGATGTAACATACTGAATCTAAATTGATATTAATACCTTTCGAATGTAAAATCATTGTTTTAAGTCTACATTTTTCTACCAAAAAGTGATGTAACAATTTGGTTTAATTCCAAATGAATTAAATATATTGATTCTTTAATTACAAAGATAAAATTTTCATAAAATTGAAAATTTAATTTTTTTTTAACAAAATTCTTACAAATAAATTGAACTTGGACCAATCCCGAAGGAAGGGCTCCTCCAAAAATAGGCGTATGCCACTACAAAATTTTGAGGATTGTAAAGTTGTGAAAAGTTGAAATAATTTTAAAGAAAATGAAGTATAAAAAGAGAAGGAAATGAGAGTAAAACATAAATTTTGATTTAGGTCATTGGATTGTTCAAAAAGTTAAATTGAACCATGGAGATTTAAAATCAATTAGCATTAGACACAAACAAAAAATAATATATATATATATATATTTATATATCTTTTAAAATCATTTATTTTAAAAGTCAACAAAATGCAAGAGCTCATAATTTGTCAAAAACTAGACGTTAAATACAAACATAAAATAATATTAAATTCATTTTTTTTTTAATTTTTTAAAAAAACAATTTAAAAATAAAAAAATCTCACCATTTGTCATTCCTCTATTGCTCCAAGTGGCTTTTTCTAATTGGTCCAATTTGATGATTTGGAAGCCACCTCACCATCTCAGAGATTTTTACGTTATGCTTCTTTTTGCTATATCCTCTTCGTCCGAACTCCGATTTAGATGATTCAAAAGGCATCAGAATCATTGTTTGAGCTCTACATTATAAACTATTCAAAATATTGGAATTAGTAGTAAACAAAATCAAGTTTGTTATTATCAAAACATTAATTAATTAATTACAATTAATTAATTACAATTAATTAATTTGAGATTAAGGGCAAAAAAAACAACAATCTTCTCTTTTTTTATGATGACAAACCATAAAAGAAAAATAACTTAAATACACATAATCATAGCAACACATGTGATTAATAAGTAATTTTAATATCAAATATACATATCACCACAAAGATCATGCTTAAAATTCATTCAAAAGAATTAACTTTTCCCCTTTAATTAATTCTCCCTCTAAACAACACATTCAAAAGACAAATTATGCAACACATTCATAAAACATTTTTCTTATACTTCTCCCTTTTTGGAATCATCAAAAAGAATAATAAGCATATAAATGCTCCTTAAAGATATGAATGCTTCTCCCGCTAAAGATATGAACACATACAAGGATTTCAATTCTCCCCATATCAATATGCATTCTATAATAATATCAAGATATAAAATCAAGATGCGTCATAACGAATAATACCAAGCTCAAACATATTTTTGCAAAAACTTTCTTCATTCAAAGATTTAGTAAAAATATCCGTTAATGGATTATTAGAGCTCACAAATTCAAGAGTAATATTACCATTTTGCACGTGCTCTCTAATAAAATGACGTATAATATAAATATGCTTAGTCCTAGAATGATGTATAGGATCTTTAGTCAAATTAATAGCACTAGTATTATCACAAAATATGGGGACATTATCAAACTATCCAAAATCACAAGGAGTTTGTTTCATCCAAAGAATTTATGCACAACAACTAGCAACCTCAATATATTCTGCTTTGGTAGTGGATAAAGTAACCGGGTTTTTTTTTTTAGTAAACCAAGATACTAAGGAACTACCAAGAAATTGGCAAGTCCCACTAATACTCTTATGCTCAAGTAAACTACCGGCAAAATCCGTTTCGTAATATCCTTCCAAATTAAATTCAACATTTCTAGGATCCCACAAGTCTACATCAGTAGTTCCAAACAAATATTTAAATATTCTTTTAACGACATACACGCGATTCCTTAGGAAAAGATTGAAATCTAGCATATAGACATACACTAAACATGATATCGAGTCTACCAGCGGTCAAATAAAGTAAAGATCAAATCATACTTCGATAAGTCTTTATGTCCACACATTTACCTTTTTTTATCTTTGTCGAGCTTGGTGGCAGTGCTCATAGGAGTTTTTGCAATTTTACCTTAATTGAATTTGAACCTCTTGAGCAAATCCCTTGTGTACTTTTCTTGACTTATGAAGATGTCATCCTTGAGTTGTTTGATCTGAAGCCCAAGGAAGAAACTAAGTTCTCCCTCCATACTCATCTCAAACTCATTATGCATACACTCAGAGAATTCTTCATACAAAGATGGATTAGTAGAACTAAATACAATATCATCCACATATATTTGCACTGTAAGCATATCATTATCCCTAACCATAATAAAGAGAGTGGTATCAATTTTTTCTATTTTAAACCATTTTCAAGTAAAAAGTTGCTAAGCTTATCATACCAAGCTCTTGGGGCTTGTTTTAAGTCATAAAGAGCATTTTTCAACTTAAAAACATGATTAGGCAAATCAAAACTTTCAAACCCCCGGAGGTTATTCTACATAAACTTCTTCCTCAATATAACCATTTAAACAAACACTTTTTACATCCATTTGATATAAAATGAAATTCTTATAAGAGCTAAAAGCAAGCAACATTCTAATAGCTTCTAATCTAGCAACCAGTGCAAAAGTTTCTTCATAATCTATACCTTCTTTTTTACAATAACTTTGAGCTACAAGTCTAACTTTATTCCTAATGATATTTCCATTTTCATCCATTTTATTTTTAAAAACACATTTAGTTCCAGTTATAGATGCATTAGAAGGCCTAGAGACTAATTCCCAAACTTTGTTCCTTTCAAATTAATTTAATTATTCTTGCATAGTTAAAATCCAAAACTCATCATATTCGACATCTTTAAAACTGTTAGGTTCAACTTGAGAAACAAAAGCAAGATTATTAAACATATTAAGAGAGGAACGAGTTTTCATACCTTGTTCGGGATCACCAAGAATCAAATCCTTGGGATGGGATGGAGCATATCTCCACTCTTTAGGCATGGACGAACAATCGTCTTCCTTTTTTTTTCATTGATGCTTACTTCTTCATACTTGAAACAATTTCTTTACCTTTGTCATTGACAAGTACTCCAAAACCTTTTTCTAAATCATCACTATAAATAGACTCATTGGAAACATTATTACAAGATTCATCAAATACAACATCCATAGATTCTGCAATAACTAATGTTCTCTTATTGAAAACTCTATAAGCTTTACTAGCAGAGGAATATCCTAGGAAAATACCAACATCCGTCTTAGAATCAATTTTCTAAGGATTTATTTGTTATTCAAAATAAAACATTTGCAATAAAAAAAACTTTGAAATATCCAGTATTTGGATTTTTTTCCATGCCAAAGCTCATAAGGAGTTTTATCTAAAGATGGTCTATTAAAACTCTATTTAAAACATAGGAAGGGGTATTAACGACTTCCACCAAAAACTATTTAGGTAAACCATACTCATTCAACATTGACCTAACAAATTCTTACAAAGTACAATTTTCCTTTCAACCACACCGTTTTGTCGAGGAGTCCTTGGAGAGGAAAAATTATGAGAAAAACCATTTTCTTCCCAAAAAACTTTAAAAGCATCATCATCAAATTCTCCTCCATGATCACTCATAATTTTAGAAATAAAAAATCCTTTTATCATTTTGAACTCTTTTAGCAAAACTAATAAGTTTTTCAAAGCATAATCCTTATGTTTTATCATCAAAACCCAAGTAAATCGAGAAAAACCATCAACTATCACGAAAGCATTATAATTCCCTCCATAGCTAGCAATTCTAGAAGGGTCAAATAAGTCCATGTGTAATAGTTGTAGGGGTCTAGTAGTAATGATCGCATTTTTAGATTTGAAAGAAGACTTAGTTTGCTTACCCATTTGACAAGCATCACAAACTTTATCCTTTTCAATTTTAAATTTGGAAAACCTCTAACAAAAAAAAAAAATTGAAAGTAAGTGCATGCTAGCGTGTCCTAGTCTTCTATGCCATAACCAAGAATCATCATGCAACAGAGAAAGACATTTATCAATAATATGACAATCATTCAAATCAAGGGTGTACACATTTCCATCCCTATTTCCAACAAGCAAGACTTTTCTATCACTAGTATTTTCTATTATGCAATTCTTTTTATCAAATAAAACTCTAAATCCTTTATCAAACAATTGACTAATACTGAGCAAATCATGTTTTAAACCATCAACTAAAAACACATTTTCAATTAAAATAGAAGATTCATTACCTATACTACCTTTACCAATTATTTTACCTTTCTTGTTGTCACCAAAGGTTATCATGCCTCCATCCTTTTTGAAAAATAAATAAACTTGGATTTGTCTCCCTTCATATGCCTTGAGCAACCACTATCCAAGTACCATCTATTTTTCTTGGAGGCTTTCAAACAAACCTACAAACAAAAAGTTTAAGTTTGATTCTTAGGTACCCATACTTGTTTTGAGTCCAAGAATGTTAGCATTTAAAAATTTAGGGATCCACTTCATTTTTGCATTGACATTAAAAACATTGGATCTAGCCAAATAACAAGAATAAGCTTTATGTCCATACTTGCCACAAGAAAAACAAACAACATTATGCAAGGATTTATCTCTAACAACAAATTTATACACTTTACTCTTCTTGGTGAAATTCTTTCTTGGAGCATTGTAAGAATTTGTTCTTTGAGAAAAATTTCTTCTTGAAGAGGTAGAGTGAGCATACTTCAATTTAAAGCACTTAGGTCTAATATGACCTTCAACACCACAATTATGACATATAGACACAAAAGTAGATTTAGCATTATTAGACACAACATTAGGCATATCAAGCACAATAGAAGATTCTTCAACAAATATAGTTTTAGAACTTGAAGGAGTAGAACATACATCAATATAGCCTAAACCTCTCTTATTACCAAAAGGTTTGCCTACTTCAATTATTTTGTCCAATATTTGAGGACCTATTGTCAACTTTTTAATAAACTCTTTAGTTTCATCAAGATCTTGTAATGCATTTAATTCATTTTCTTTAAGCAATTTAATGAACTTATCTTACAACTATCATGCTCAAGAAATCTAACTTTAGCAAGCAAAGTATTTTTCTCATCACAATCACAAAAATACTTATCATAAGAGACATTTGATTCTTCAATTTGCACAACATGCTCATTTTCTTTAAAGCAAGCAATTTTATCAAGTAAAAACTTATTTTTAGTAGTCAATATGTTGTATTTCTTCTTAAGAACAACATATTTTAAAGTAAGTTTTTCTAAGTCATTTTGCATACGTTCAAAAGCTTCAAATAATTCATTATAAGAAGGGGGTTCTAGAGTTACCTCATCATTAAATTCATCATTGTTGTCACTATGGGCCATGAGACCAAGGTGTGCCACTTCTTTACCATCACTTCCACTTTCACTTTCATTACTATCATCCCAAGTAGCCTTCGTTGCTTTCTTCTTAGATTTATTAGATGATTTGAGGAGTGGACAATCTGTCCTTCTATGACCGGTTTTATGCATTCATAACAAATTACCTCATCCTTTTTGCCCTTCTCACCTTTTGTCTCGCTTTGGATTGATAGGTGTTTCTTGAATTGCTTCTTCCCCTTAATGAAATTTTTGTACTTACATGAGAAATAGGCAATGTCATCTTCATCAAGGGCATCCTCATCTTCAGAGTCAACTTCTAAGGAGATGGTCTTTAATGCAATGCTCTTCTTCTTTTTGACCTTATCCTCCAAGTGCTCCTTCATAGTGATCTCATGAGTCATGAGTGAACCAATGAGTTCCTCCAGTGGAATTTTGGTGAGATCCTTTACTTCTTGGATTTTCGTCACCTTTTGCTTCCCAATTCTTAGGTAGAGACCTGAGAATTTTCTTAACATTTTCAGATGTTGTATAGACTATACCAAGTCCCTTCAAAGCATTGATAATGATAGTAAATCTTGTAAGCATACCGGTTATAGACTCATTAGCATCCATCTTAAATAACTCATAATAATGAACAAGCATGTTAATTTTGGACTCTTTAACTTGATTTGTTCCTTCATGAGTAATTTCAAGAGTATTCCAAATTTTTTGAGCAAAAGAATACATAGATATTCTATTAAATTCATCTTTTCTCAAAGCACAATACAAACAATTAATATCTTAGCATTAAAAGAACACTTTTTCATTTCATTTTCATCATACGTACTCTTCTTCTAATTTAGGCTTATCAACATTATCAACCTTTTTCATGAGGACATATGGACCTTTAGCAACAATTAACGACAATTTATAGTCAATGAATTACAAATAAATTTTCATTCTAACTTCCCGATATGCATAATTTGAATCATCAAAGTAAGGAAGTCTAAAGGTGGATTGGCCTTCTACAGTTCCATTTGCAACTAGGTTTGCCATAATGCTATAACAATAAAGTTTATCAAGAAAATTAAATTTCAAGATGAGCAACCCCACTTTGATACCAATTGTTAGACCAATATGCCAACCCTAGAGGGAGGTGAATAGGGTTTAAATAAACTTTTTCTTAAATATGCTCAATTTGATCTAATTAAATATTTTAAAAGTAAATTAATAAAAACTCTAATGTATGCTAAATAACAAGATTCATAAAAAAAATTATGTAACAATATACTCATTCAATCTCAACCAACAAAATCATGCAATTAAATTAAATGCAAAATAATCAGTAAAGAGTTAGAGAAGAAGACACTGTAATTTTTATAATGGTTCGGTCAAACTTGACCTACATCAACTTTCGCAAGCGCCTCTTAGAATTTCGATTAAAAAATCTCATTTGACTCTTTCCACGGATGAGAGTCAAATCGCTACCTTGCTCCTTTTACGGGTTTAAGAGAAAACCTGATCCTTTTCACGGGTTAGGATCCAACCATTAATGTTTTTTATGCTTTAAATCACACAATAAAACTCTCTAGAAAGAGTGGGTAAACAAGTTTGAGTTCACACACTTTAATCCTCACAATACAATAGAAATTTCTCTAAAAAATAAGATGAAAAGAAAGAAAATTGGAGGCTTGTAAGAGAGTAACAACAGTGTATTTTTGTTAATTTTGAGGATTGTAAAGTTGTGAAAAGGTTGAAATAATTTTGGAGAAGATGAAGTATAAAAAGAGAGAAAAGTGGAGTAAAAAGTGGATTTTAATTTGAACCATTGGATTGTTCAAAATGTTAAATTGAATGGTGGAGATTTAATCTCAACTGCCATTAGACATAAACAAAAAATAATATAATATAATATAATATAATATAATATATATATATATATTAAAATTATTTCTTTTAAAAGCCAATAAAAAAACAAGAGCCCACCATTTGTAAAAAAACTAGCCATTAGACACAAACATAAAATAATATTAAATTCATTTTGTTAAACAATCCAAAAATAAAAAAACCCACCATGTGTGCCTCCTCCATTACTCCAAATGGCTTTTTCTAATTGGTATAATTTGATGATTTGGCTGCCACATCACCATCTCGGGTTTTTTTTTGTTATGCTTCTTTTTGCTATATCTTCTTCGTTGGAACTCCGATTTGAGATTTCAAAAGGCATCAGAATTGTTGTTCCGAGCTCTACACTTTGGACTATTTAAAATATTGAAATTATTAGTAAACAAAATCAGGTTTATAATCATCAACATATTAATTAATTAATAATTAATTAACTACAATTAATTAATTTGATATTAAGGACCAAAAGCCAACAAAAAAATGATACTAACAAGCATATTCAAGAAAATTGTTGGTTTGTGGTAAGAATGGTCATACTACTACAATGTGTAGACACAAGAAGGAACAAAGTTCCAACTATCAAGTCAACGTCGCGGAAATGACGATTTGGTTGCCGTTATTTCTGAGGTAAATATGGCTTTAAACACCAAAGGTTGGTGGATTGATACTGGTGCTACTAGGCACACTTGTAAGGACAAGTTATTTGTTCATTATATATGAGAAGCTAGATGGCAGCGATAAGCTATATATGGGAAATGCTTCAAACGCCTCTGTGGAAGGCAAAAGGAAGATCCTACTGAAATGGACTTGTAGAAAGATACTTACCCTCAATGATATGTGGCATGTGCCAGAGATTCGAAAGAATCTAGTGTCAAGAACTCCACTTAATAAAAATGGATTCAAGCTTGTATTTGTGTCAGATAAATTTATTTTGACAAGGGGGTATGTATGTGAAAAAAGACTATCTGAGTGATGGCATGTTCAAATTGAATGTACTGGCAAAAATGTCAAAGAATAATAATAGTATCAACTCTTCTACTTATATTATTGAGTTGTGTGATGTACGACATTCTAGATTGGGACATGTTAATTATCGTTCTTTAAATAGAATGGTAAGCTTAGGACTATTGCTAAATTTTAACATTGATAATAGACACAAATGTGAAGTTTGTGTTGAATTAAAGTTGACTGGAAAGTCATTTTCATTTATGGAAAGAAGTAATGAGTTAAATCCACATTGATGTATGTGACATGAAAAATACTTCTATACGAGGTGGTAAGAGATACTGTAACATACATTGATGATTGTAGTAAATATTACTATGTATATTTATTACATAGTAAAGATGAAATCTTTAATATTTTTAAAATATATAAGGCAGAAATTGAAAATCAACTTAAGGAGAAAGTAAAGTGTTTAAATCAGATATAGGTGATGAATATAGATTATCATCACTTTGTGAATTCTGTAAAGTTAATGGTATAATCCATCAAACTACAACACCTTATACACCACAACAAAATGGTGTTGCTGAAAGAAAGAACCGAACTTTAAAGGACATGGTTAATTGCATGTTAAATAATTAAGGTTTACCTCATAATTTGTGGGGGGAAGCTTTGCTAGCAGCAAATTTTATACTAAATAGAATCCACATAAGAAGACTAATAAGTCGCCTTATGAAATGTGGATGGAAAGTTACCCTCATATAAAATGTTGAAAGCGTGGGGGTGTTTGGTAAAGGTACAAGTTCCTTTACCAAAAAGAATCAAGTTTGGACTTAAGACAATTGATTGTATCTTTATAGGCTATGCAACACATAGTGTCGCTCATAAATTTGTGGTGATTAAATCAGAAATATTTGATATCAATAATAATACCATAATAGAATCTATTAAAGTTGAATTCTTTAAGAATATTTTTCTTTTAAAGGAGGAAGGATACAAAATTTTTTGTGCCAAAAGAATTAATGAGGCTAGCTCTTCGAAAGGTTAAGACGATTAGAATACTAGGCTTAAACCTAGAAGAAGCAAAAGAGCTAAGAAAACTACTTCTTTTGGATCTGATTTCATAACTTGTATGATAAAAGTTAAGCCTCGAACTTTTCAAGAAGCAGTATCATCTCTTGATGCACCTTATTGGAAAGAAGTTATCAATAGTGAGCTAGAATCAATTTTAAAGAACAATACATGGGTATTGGTTGATCTACCTCCTAGAAGTAAACCAATTGGGAGTAAATGCATTTTTAAGAGAAACCTAAAGGTTGACGGGACTAATGATAAATACAAAACCCGATTGGTAGCTAAAGACTTTCACCAAAAAGAAGGGCTAGATTTCTTCGATATCTATTCTCTAGTGACGAGAATTACATCTGTAAGGGAATAAATGTTATTAAATATTGAATGAATTTTATTTTTATTTAATTTTTTAAGAATTTCATGGCCCTCTTAGCAACTTGGACTAAACTATGACGTCATATGATAGTTCGTGCACACTTATCTTGACTACAATAACTACTGGACAACGATCCATATCAAAAATGGCATTTGTATATCCCTGTGAGTGGATTTATACCTTCTTCAGATATTTTTATTATTTTTACTTGATAAAATTGTCAATATTAGTTTTATTTAATATATTATTTTCTTAATAAGTTTTTATTGGTTTTTTACCTTTAAATAATTTTATATTGCTTCAAACTATGATATATAAGTTCAAAAAAAAAATTGAAAAATATATTTAAAAGGCTACATTTTTTAATAAATAAAATTAATGTATGATATTTTGGTTGGATCAATGATAAACTCATGGGCTTTCTGCTTTAATAGCCTGATTAAATAGGCTCAATTACAAGAATGTCCTAAATCTACCATTCTTTTCATGAATAGTCTATTGTCTTAGGATATCACATAAAAGTCAGGCCCGAAAGTCTATTACATCCTTGCATAATTTTGACAATTTTACACACACACATATATATATACATACACACAATATATGAAAAGCTACATATGGAAAAAGTAATAACATGCACCTTAAATATATTCTTAAAACACAATAAATAAGCAAAGTTCCAACACGAAATCCATAAAATTAGATAATCATGCCAAATAAAATCATAGTATATGATAAAACATCTAACATGTGGTATAATATACATCAAAATATATTAAATAGACATTTTTTTTAACTAAATGTATGGCTCTATCGTTTGAATATATCATATAATATATCGTATATATATGACAAATAAATCACAATATATTATAAAATTTATAAGACCAGTAGTCATATACATTTTAATATATTACATATACTTTTAATTCATATTCATAATCTTTTTGTTGAAATAATGTAATATTACAAAAATATGACGAATAAACTAGAGTACATAATAAGGGATGGTATAAAACCAATAATCATATATGTTGTAATATATTAAATATACTTTTAACTTCTGGCCCAAAAGAAAAAAAAAATTGAATTCAGAGTGGGATGCAAGGAAAAAAAACGTAATTACCATATTGCATTCCTTAATTTTAGGAATATATACCATACTAGTTAATAATTAAAATAACATATCACCCGATTGTTATGATGATAGATAGTGTAATTTGTTAGAGTATATTAACGTACAACAGAGGAAAAACATAATCAATAAACACTCTAATTATACTTAATTTGAGTTTAAAACATACTTCAAAGTAACAATTACAGAAGAGGGTTTGCTGAAAACAATACTTTTGAAGAATTCAATTCAATACCAGCTGAGTTTCATGTTGTAGAAAATAACAAGGTATTTAGGTGGGTTTTATTGAGTTTTTGGTGAAATTAAAGGCTCAATGACATTCTAGTAATTATGGACAAATGGTATTTTTGTAATTATTCATATCTTCTCCAAGTTAGTTGAAAATCGAGTGACCCTTTGAAGAGAAAAAGTCGCAGCCATCTGGAAAGAGCGTGAGCGTGAAGCAGCCGGTTTCTTTACAGAAACTACAGACGCACGAAGACAAGAAGAGGCCGTCGTTGGGTTTGGTGTGTTTGCTGACCAGTGGGCGGCAAAGATCTCGTCCTCATCTGGCAAGTTTGACAGCGAGTCGGCGTTCAAGCGTGGGTGTCTGCGTAGGAGTGCGGTCTGGTCTGAGCAGGCGTTTCGTTCGACAGGTTAACAGCGAGAGAGAGATGCACGGGTCTGTGCGTGGTTCGCCAGTCAGAGGCAGTAGTGCACGATTTTTGGGTTGTTTGTTTTGCAGCGGGTTATTCTCGATTTCAGAGACGACGTCTTGTGCAGATCTCTCGGTATCAGTAGATATTAAAATTAAAGATTGACGATTATTGTTGATTATCTGTAATTTGTAAATTCCTTATTGCTCATTATAAAATTAATTCAAGCTATTTTCAAAATGGATGTAGACCAAACTGGTCGAATCACTATATATCTTGGTGTTCGTTCTTTACTGCTTTTGATTTATTCTGCTGATTGTTTGCGTTCTACATCTAGGTTAGGTTTAAAAACTCTCACAAGTGGTATCAGGATCCAAGGAGGATGTGTGGCAGTGTGCTGGCATATTCTTTGTTCAGAATATTTTTGTTGGGATTAATTTGACAGATGGCTTCGATGTCTACACGATTCGAAGTTGTTAAATTTGATGGGAAATGTGATTTCGGGTTATGGAGAAAAAAGATTAGGCCCATTCTGGTACAACAAAAGGTAGCCAATTAGACGAAAATGACCTTCCACAAACAATTACAGAAGTTGAAAAAGGGGATATGGATGAGATGGCCTATTCGATGACAATTCTGTATCTGTTAAATGGAGTGCTTAGGCTAGTAAATGAGGCCACTACTACACCAAAGTTATGGAAGAAATTAGAAAGTCTTTATTTGACTAAGTCCTTGCCAAATAAATTATATCTAAAAGAGAAATTCTTTGGATATAAGATAGACTCTAGTAAAGGCTTAGAAGAGAACCTAGATGAATTCCAGAAGATTATAGTTGATCTCAATAACATTAGTGAGAAGATGTCGGATGAAAATCAAGCAGTTATTCTTCTGAATTCTTTGCCTGAATCGTACCGAGAAGTTAAGGCAGCTATTAAATATGGACGGGATTCATTGTCCATGGATATAGTGTTGGATGCCTTGAGAATGAGAAACCTCGAGATTAAAAAGGAACGCAAGGACGGAGAGTTACTCATGGCCAGAGGCAGAAGTGAGAAAAAGAATGGAAAAGGAAAAGAGTCGAGATCCAGGTCAAAATCAAAAGGGAAAACCAAAAAGTGTTTCCTATGTCATAAAGAATGACACTTTAGGAAAAATTGCCCTTTGAATAGGAGCAAGGAAGCATCAAGTAACAAGCATGCAGGGGATTCTAGTGTAGAAAATGTTATTAATGGGTATGATTTAGTAAAGGTCTTGATGGTGTCCAGCAGGGACATTCAGAATGCTTGGATTGTGGATTCAGGGTGCATATTTCACATGACTCCTAATCAGGATTTATTGATTGATTTTCAGGAAAATGATGGGGGATTAGTTTTGCTTGGTGATAATGGTTCTTGTGATGTAAAAGAAATTGGGTCAGTTCGAATTGCAACACATGATGGAATGATCAGAATTCTTACAAATGTAAGGTATGTTCCAAAACTCAAACAAAATCTAATTTCTCTGGGTGAATTAGATAGAGCAGGTTATTCCTATAAATCTGAGAATGGAGTTCTGAAGGTTATCAAGGGTTCTTTGGTTAAGCTGGAGGGGACCTTGAGGAATGACCTTTATATGTTGGAGAGTACTGTAGTTTCAGGTAGTGCTGCTGTTGCATCTGAGAAAGAAACAGATAAGTCTATGTTATAGTATAACAGACTAGCTCATGTGAGTGAATGAGGTTTTCAAGCTCTTTCACAACAAGGTTCGCTTGGAGGAGTTAAAAACATTGAACTCCCATTTTGTGAACATTGCATAATGGGAAAGTCTACCAGAGTGAAGTTTGGGAAAGGGAAGCATTCTACCAAAGAAATTTTGGACTATGTTCATTTAGATCTGTGGGGTCCTACAAAGGTACCTTCTATGGGAGGTTCGAGATACTTTATGTCGATCATTGATGATTTTTCAAGGAAAGTGTGGATGTATCCACTGAAACAGAAGGATAAAGCTTTTGGAAAATTTCTTGAATGGAAAAAGCAGGTTGAGGATAGACAACGGTTTAGAATTTGTGAATCACAAATTTGATAAATTTTGCAAATATGAGGAAATTATGGAGTGTACAAGATATCTCTTGACAAATGCTTCATTACCCTTGAAGTTTTGAGGGGAAGCTGCCCAAATAGCCTGTTATCTTATTAATAGAAGGCCATCTTCTGCTTTAGGCCTAAAGATTCCTCAGGAGATATGGACAGGAAAAGCTCCAAGTTTGGATCATCTTAGAGCGTTTGGATGTTCAACTTATGCTCATGTTAAGGAAGGGAAGTTGAATAAGAGGGCACTGAAATGTATGTTTATTGGCTATCCTCAGGGTGTTAATGGATAAAAACTTTGGTGCTTGAAAGAAAGTAAAAATAAATGTATTATCCGTAGAGATATGACCTTTAATAAAATAGAGATGCCATTTCATGTCAAAGAGCAGCAAAAATAGCAGACAGTTGATCATGTTGAGGCAGAGGTTAGAATTGATTCTAAAGCACGACCATCAGTTAGTTCAGGTGAATCTAGTGATCAGTCATTCAGTTCTGATGGTAGACAGTCTCAACTGCAGAGGACTTTAATTGATGATGGAGCTTTCGATGAAGAAAGCTCAAGTAGCAGTGACCTACAGAACTATCAGCTTACATATGACAGGCCTCAGCGGGTGAGGCAGGCTCCTACGAGGTATGGTTATGCTGATTTAGGTTCTTATGCTCTTACTTGTGCAGTTGAGAGTATTGAAGCAGAGCCTCTTACTTTTGAGGAGGCAATTGTATCTGATTCGAAGGAATAATGGAAGGATGCTATGGAAGCAGAGTTGTTCTCATTGTAGAAGAATCAGACATGGTCATTGGTTCCAAAGCCTCCTAATCAGAAACTCATTCAGTCAAAGTGGATTTATAAAATCAAGCCAGGTATAGGAGGTGACAGCAAGCCTAGGTATAAGGCTAGACTGGTAGCCAAGGGTTACACTCAAAATGAGGAAGTTGACTTTCATGAGATTTTCTCTCCGGTGGTGAGGCATTCGTCCATTCAATTAATTTTATCTATTGTTGTTCATTTTGATATGTTTGTTGAACAGATGGATGTCACCACAGCTTTCCTTCATCTTGAATTGGAGAAAGTGATCTACATGGCTCAACCTAAGGGCTATGAGGTGAAAGAAAAGGAAGACATGGTTTTTCGTCTTCACAAGTCCATCTATGGACTGAAGCAATCGCTGAGACAGTGGTATATTAGGTTTGACACCTTTATTCTGAAGCAGGGGTTTCACAGGAGCTCATATGATGCCCGCGTGTACTGGAAACTATCTCAGAAAGGTACATATATTTATCTACTTCTGTATGTAGATATGATCCTGGTGTCTAAGGATTATTCTAAAATCTATGATCTCAAGAAACGATTGAGTAGTGAATTTGAGATGAAAGATTTAGGTGAATTGAAAAGGATCCTAGGCATGGATGTGAAAAGAGATAGGGAGAAAGGTTTGTTAACCATTTCGTAGGAGAGTTATGTGCATAAACTGCTTGAGAAGTATAATATGTCTAGTTGTAAGGCAGTTTCGACACCCTTAGCATCTCATTTTAGGCTTTCTTTGTCTCGGTGTCCTATTACAGAACAAGAAAGGTTAGAGATGGCTAATATTCCCTATTGTAATGTTGTTGGAAGTATTATGTATTTGATGATGTGTACTAGGCCTGACTTGGGATATGCTATGAGTATGATAAGTAAGTTTATGTCAAATCCTGGGAAGGAGCATTGGAATGCAGTTAAATGGGTGCTTCGATATTTGAAAGGTAGTGCTAGTGTATCATTGTGTTTTAGCAAGGATTGTGATAAATCAGCCTTGTTAGAAGGCTTCACAGATGCAGATTACGCTGCAGACCTTGACAAAAGAAGGTCTATCAGGTCACATTTTTCGTTTGTTTGGTAATATGGTCAATTGGAAGGTTGCTCTACAGTCAGTTGTTGCTTTGTCTACTATTGAGTTAGAGTATATTTCAATGGGTGAAACTGTGAAGGAGGCAGTGTGGTTGAAAAGGATAGCTGTTGAGTTGTTGTCGCAGGAGTTCATTCCTATCGTCCGTTGTGATGGCCAGAGTGTTATTCATCTTGCGAAGAATCCATCTCATCACGAACGGTCTAAGCATGTCGATGTAAAATTTCATTTTATCAGAGAAGTTGTGGCCCAGAAAGATGTTGAACTGGTCAAGGTTCATACAGTTGAGAATTTGTCAGATATGTTAACCAAGGTTCTTCCAGCCCATAGGTTTAAATACTTATTAGATGGGCTGGATATTAAATCTGGATGATAGGAAGATTGGAGAATCAGCTTGATACTTAAATATTCTTGTTATGAGGGAGATTTGTAGAAAATAACAAGGTATTTAAGTGGGTTTTATTGGGTTTTTGGTGAAATTAAAGGCCCAATGGCATTCTGGTAATTATGAGCAAATGACATTTTTGTAATTATTCATATCTTCTCCAAGTTAAGGCCGAAAATCGAGTGACCCTTTGAAGAGAAAAAGCTGCGACCGTCTGAGAGAAGCCAGCCGCCTGGAACGAGCGTGAGGGTGAAACAGCTAGTTTCTTTACAGAAGCTGCAGATGCACAAAGCCAAGAAGAAGCCACCGTCGGGTCTGGTGTGTTTGCCGACCAGTGGGCGGCAGAGATCTCGTCCTCATCCAATGAGTTCGACAGCGAGTCGACGTTCAAGCGTGGGTGTCCACGTAAGAGTGCGGTTCGGTCTGAGTAGGTCCGGTCTAAGTAGGCGTTTCATTCGACAGGTTAACAGCGAGAGAGAGACGCACGGGTATGCGCGTGGTTCGCCGGTCAGAGACGGTAGTGCACGGTTTTTGGGTTGTTTGTTTTGCAGCGGGTTGTTCTCACTTTCAAAGATGATGTCTTGTACAGATCTCTCGGTATTAGTGGATATTAAAATTACAGATTGGTGATTATTATTGATTATCTGTAATTTTTAAATTCCTTATTGCTCATAATAAAATTAATTCAAGCTGGTTCTCAAAGTGGATGTAGACCAAACTGGTCAAACCACTATATATCTTGGTGTTCGTTCTTTATTGTTTTTTTTTTTTTTTATTTATTCTACTGATTGTTTGCATTCTGTTTGGCCATCTAAGTTAGGTTCAAAAACTCTCACACACGTGAAAGAGCTTCAATCTTCAAGTAGGCAATCACGAAGATGTTCTCTACTATTCTCTTGCAATTATTGTGTGGTGGAAACACTAAATTGAGCTGGTTGTATATAAGATGTGAAGAGGGTCTGGAGGTTTTTGCAGAGTTCTTCAAGAAGTTCTTGTAAGCATGAATACATTATTCAGCTCAGTACTTCAATTTATAGAGCTTTCACCATGCAAATTCATGGCTTGCATGAAGGCCAGCTCTTACTTCATGGAGAAAATGGAGTTGAGTGAATAAGTGGTTAAAATCATAATGGAGATTTCTAACTTTTGGAAATCTCCACTTTGATTTTGAATTTCAATTCTTTTTTTCAAAAATGATTTCCAAAATCATTTTTTAAAAAATTAAACTTATTTAATTTCATTTATTAGTTTTATAAAATAATTCAATTAATTAATTATTAAATAAAACTAATTAATTAAAGCTTTTAATTAATTTTGTTAATTTAATATCTAATATTAAATTAATAAAAAAATTCCATCATAATGAAATTGATATTATACAATTAATATTTAAATCATATTTCAAACATTAACCGTTTCTCCAATTTCGTTTAATTTCGATAAAATTAAACATTTTAATTATAACGAATACAATGGATAGAAATCCTAACGGAATTTGAACATTTCAAATTCTAAACCCTAATTTCAAATCTTATCAAGATTACTTAATTTACTAATCCAAATTACGAGCTAGTAGAGGGACTTTATGGACCTATAGATCATGACCTCCAACAACTTCTAATTAATTGGTTAAACTCTTTAAATCGAATTAATCATTGTTGTTAACTACCAAGACATTTCACTATAGCTCGATAGTTGTACATTTTAACCATAATCAGTAAGTCAATCCTTCACAGGTCGTTCGTATTTACAACTGGGTCAAAGATTATCGTTTTACCCCTGTAAATACATCTTACTCCTTAAGCTTCTACTGATCCTCCATTGAACAATTGATTTATAGTCTAACTTATAAATCATACCCCTCTCTTCCATAAGAGGGCGGGGCCCCGTTGTTCAAGACAAGGCATCAGCGCTTAAGAGAACAACCCATCTGCTACCTCTAAATTGGGTAGGAGTAAATTGCATATTGCAAAGCTATGTCCCCAACTATCTATCCGGTCTTATACCCAAAATGGGAGGCTTATTGAGTAGTGATGTTGGACTACTCTCACCTATGCAAATCAAAGGATAATCCCGAATAAACAAGAGTTCATGGTTAGTTCATGATTAAGATCGAGTTACCCTAGGTCATTGAGTTTGAGATAGTCAGTTTTAACAGTAAATGATTATTATAAAGAAAAGTGACTATTTCAAAGTCCGGTCTTATGCAAACTCATTGCACATAATGCCCCTACTCACATGTCTTTACGTGAATGATTTTTGGATCACATCATTCGTATCAGTATACAAAATGGGCTGCATCCACTAATGTTACCAGGATGAGGTATCCAATCTCATCCATATACTTATAGATCATTTTGGCTACATACTAAAACTTTATCCATTTTTATGTCATCACATAAAGTTAAAGTATTCGTGTTATAGCCATGAATTCATTTATTGGATTTTCATAGAAGGATGCAATATCAATAGTAATTTATTGAATAAAAAACTCAACAACATTTTTATTGATAAATAGAATATGTTAACAACGTTTACAAACTGTGAGTTTAGGCCATTCCCAACAATCTCCCACTTGGACTAACACTCTAGTGAGATAAACATATAAATATATAATGTTTACAATGTTGAGAAATAAAGAGAGAAAAATATAATAAACCAGGGCATCCAAAATACCCTTTGACATTCTCCCACTTGCCCTAGATTATGCTTGTAGTCCTAGTCCAACCAGGTGACCCTCGAACACTTTAGTCGAGAGAGCCTTTGTAAACGGATCAGCAAGTTTGCCTTCTGAGGCTATCTGCATGACTATCACGCCTCTTTGGTGTACAATCTCTCTGAAGAGATGGTACTTTCTTTCGATATATTTTCCACGTTTGTGACTTCTAGGTTCCTTGGAATTAGCAACTGTACCACTATTGTAACAATACAAAGTAATGGGCAGGTGTGTATTTGGAATGACTCCCAAATCTATAGGAACTTGCGCAGCCACACTGCTTCTTTAGCTACTTCGCATGCAGCTACATATTCCATTTCCATCGTAGAGTCAGCTATACAACTTTTTTTAATGCTTCTCTACACTATGGCTTCTTCATTAAGAGTGAAAACTGATCCTGAGGTAGATTTCCTGGAATCTACATCAGTCTGAAAATCTGAATTAGTGTATCCTGTAAGGATCAAATCCTTAGGTCCATACACAAGCGTATAGTTCCTCATTCTTCTGAGATACCTGAATTAGATTGGAACCTGCTGACGATTCCAACTGCATAACATATGTCAGGACGTGTACACAATATAGTGTACATCAAACTCCTAACTGTTGATGTATATGGAATTCTTTTCATTTCCTCAATTTCTTGAGGTGTCTTAGGAGACTGTTCCTTTCACAGATGAATTCTATGTTTAAAAGGTAACATACCCTTTTTGGAATGTTGCATGTTATATCTTGACAACATTTTGTCAATATAAGATGCCTGAGATAGTGTTAAGGTTTTGTTATTTCGATTTCGAAAAATCTGATTTCCAAGAACATATTGAGCATCTCCCAAATCTTTCATTTGGAATTGTAATGCTAACCATCTCTTTACGCCAACAAGGTAACTTGTCCCATTCCCAATGAGCAAGATATCATCAACATAAAGGACCAAGAATGCTACAGTTTTGTTGACTATCTTCTTGTATACACAAGGTTTGTCAACATTTTGTTCAAAGCCATAAGATTTGATCGCAGTGTCAAATCTTATATTCTAGGATCTATAAGCTTGTTTCAACCCATAAATGGATCTCTTAAGCTTACAAACCCTTTGTTCTTGACCATGTTTAATGAACCCTTCTAGTTGAGACATAAATATACTTTCATCAAAATGGCCATTCAATAAAGCTATCTTGACATCCATTTGTCATATCTTATAGTCATAATATGCTGCAATAGATAAGAGTATTCTTATTGATTTTATCATGGCAATAGGAAAAAAGGTTTCTTCATAGTCAATCCCCTCCCTTTGGGTAAAACCTTTTGCCACGAGTCTGACATTATAGGTTTGCACCTTGACAGTTTGGTCTCTTTTTCTCTTGTAGATCCATTTACAACCTATAGGTTTAACCTTATGTGGTTAATCTACAAGATCCCAGATAGAATTAAAGTACATAGACTCCATTTCTACGTCCATGGCTTTTATCCATTGTTCCTTATCAACATCTTCCATTGCCTATTTAAAGGTCAATGGATCCTCTAAACCATCATCAAGTATGATGTCTTGGGTTTCTGTTAAACCCACGTAGCATTCAGGTTGATGAATAATCCTCCCACTACGTTGAGGCATTCTTAACTCTTGAGAAGAATGTGATGGAGCAACAACCGTTGTTGATGGACCAGCTTCATCAACAATTTTTATTGACTTATCTATAGTATTTTTAGTCATTTCTATCAATATTAGTTTACTGCGAGGTTAATGATTTCTAATATGATCTTCTTCCAAGAATGTAGCATTTGCCGAAATAAATACTTTATCTTCTTGGGGATCATAGAACAATCCTTCTTTTGTTTCTTTTGGGTATCCAACAAAGAGGCATAACTTCGAATGTCGTTCTAATTTCTTATGGTTTTGTTGTAAAACCCGAACCCTAATTACTTTAAGTAAGAGTAAGTAAGGTGATGTCTTCTAA
Organism: Benincasa hispida; assembly: GCF_009727055.1. NCBI lineage: Eukaryota > Viridiplantae > Streptophyta > Magnoliopsida > Cucurbitales > Cucurbitaceae > Benincasa > Benincasa hispida. Next base: position 32,582,507 of record NC_052355.1, on the reverse strand, counting down.
TGAGTTAAATGAAGCCATGTTTTAGGAGGGATATAGGATGGAAGCAAGAAGAAATAAGCTCTTGTGTAGCTAAGTGTAAACCTCGAATTCTAAATTTCCTAGACAAGTATGTTTAGCCAAAGAAATGATACACTAAATGTCTAATAAGTGAAAATCCATGTTAATTATAGGAGTTGTAGAAAAAGGAAAAGGAAAATATATTAAATAAGGAAGCCCATTTATTGGCTTGGGCTGGAGGCACTAAATATGGGGTGACGTGGCGGTTAATCCTTGAACTCGGGAGGTGGCAGGAAGATTAAAAGGCAGAGGAACTTCGAAAGTTTGGTTTCGGCAATCTAAATGAGTAAATTAAGTGAAATCGATGCCATTTGAAAGCTGAGAGAATCTAGTTTTCGAGTTGGCTTCCTAGAGAAAGATTGCAAGAGAAAAAGAACAAAAGTGAGGTATTTGCAGAGGAGGCAGAATCTCGAATTAATCAGGGCTCGAGGTGAAGATTGAAAGCTCTAGGCCAAATTATAATGAATGTTTGGTTGAAATTTTAAGGTAAGAAAGTTAACTCAATTCTAAACATGTTTGTAGAAGGAAGTTTATTCAAAAGAGGTCTGGATTTTGAGTTATGAATTTTTGAAATTGTAACAGAGAATCTATGCATAAGCAGACAGTTGCTTGGGAAAGAACAAGCAAACAACTCACCGTGGAGAGTTATAGCGAGATATGAAGAATGAGGATCTTGCTTATGAAGAAAATCTCGCTAATTTTTTTATGAGGATCTCGCTCTAGAAGGAAATCTCGCTAGAAACTGGGCTGAATTTCGCTAGTAAGGTGAGTATCGCTAGGATAAAAGTTTGCCAGGAAAAGCTTGATCTCGCTCATAAGAAGGATCTCGCTCATGAGGATCTCACTCATGAGAATGAATTCACTTATGATGAGTATCTCGCTAGTAAAGCTATCTTTGATGATGAAAGTTCCATTAGTAAATGAACTATTTGAGGTATTTTGCTAAGAATTCTAAGTAGTTTAACTGGGAGTTATGTCCTTTCAGGCCAAGAAGAGCTAGAAGAGGCATATAACCCGTTAAGAGGCCAACGAGCTGTGAGTGACTATATGATGATTTAATGTTTTCATGATTTAGAAACCATGATTTCCTTGAAGTTATTTCTCATGCTAAGTGTTTATATGAAGTGCTAAGCAACATATGTTTGAAGCTATTTCTCATGCTAAGTAAAGCATGTTTTGCATGGAATTTGACATGATTTAAATATGTTATCTTGTTCAAATACTTTCAGCATGTTTAAGTAACTCCATTTTTATGATGAACTAGTATGATGGATGAACTAGTATGATGATTTAAGCACTAAGCCTTAATGTTCAATTAAATGTTTATGACTAGTTATATGACGGATACTGAAGGATAATGAGAAGGTATCCCAAGGATACTGAAGGACAATGAGAAGGTATCCTAAGGATACTGAATGACAATGAGAAGGTATCCTAGTCAAGTACCTAAGGTATGATGGTACTCAGTTATAACCACGTGCACATAGGTAATACGATGTTGAGGGATTGAGCAAAAGGGTTCTCCCCGACTAAGGTTGATATTGAGGGTTAGATCTAGTAGTTCACTCTCAACTAAGGATAAAGCCAGTCATATCTTCTCTTAGGCTAGAAGGATAGTTTGGAATTGCTAATACTTATGAATGTTTATCAACGCATGATGTTACTAATGTATGAGTTTTCCAAGTATGTTTTTCATATCTAACGCATGCTAATAGTTTTTACAAGCTAGTTCAACATGATTTAAGCCAACTTATTTTATAAAGTATGAAGCATGCGTTAGGGTTAAAGCTAAGGTTGAATGAAGCTTGATGTACTATGTTTTAAATACCTACGGTTGTCAAAGTACATGTGTTGGTATTCATAAACATAATGAAAAGGGATACTGAAGGTAGGGAAGGTATCCTAAAGAGTTTTCTATGTTATATTTGAGAACTATTCTTTTAATGCTCTTCGAGAACTTGATAGCTTAAGTGAGTCGGATACTGAAGGTAAGGAAGGTATCTGAATAAATGTACCTAAGGTGTTGACGGTACATAGTAAACTCCACGTGCCATAGGTAGTTCTGAATGAGGGGCCGAAGTATGGGTCTCCTAATCCATATACCAGCAAAGGGAGGCCGAAGTATGGGTCTCTTGGTCGGTAACAGACGTTGGGAATTAGAGCGATGTATGCTCGTTCTCAACTAGGGAATAATGATGTTTAATGGTGTTTAAGAGTAGTTATCAATGTTTATGTTTTAAGGAAGTTGCTTGAGATACCCATCAGTATGTTTAAAGAGATCGACGTAGGGGTCTCTCCTAGCCATAGTTCAGTATGAAGAGATCGAAGTAGGGGTCTCAATTAAGATTCAGGTTTCAGATACAATAGTTTTAAAGGTTTTATGTACACGTTTGCTAGGCATATTTTAGTTCCAGTATTATGTTTTCGAGCTTTCAGTTTAAGCATGACATTTATGTTTTTATTAAGTCATTCACTGGGCTTCTAGCTCATGTTTTCAAATGTTTTCCTTTTCGTGTAGCAGTCAGTTCCCAAAATACTTTTTTGCTGCTGCTCTGCCACTCAAAGAATCAGGTTGAAGGAAGCGTAATTGAAGACCTGTATTAGTTAGTACACATGTGTCTGTCCAGTGACTAGTATTCTAGATGGGGCTCACTAAATTGTAATATTCATGTATGGACAATGCTATGAAACCTTGTAATGTAAATTTGTTAAGTTCTGAGTTATTACGTCCGTATATCGATGATATGTATATATTCAGGGTTTGAGCAAAATTTAACAGGTTAGATCGGAAGTAAGTACCAGCAAAAGGGTTGGTAACTGCTGCAGTCACCATTCCATTCAGGTTAAGAGGGTAATCTGAAGCGGGGTGTGACAAGTTGGTATCGGAGCAAAAGATTTTGGGAAGAAAGGGGAAAAGTTCATATATATAAGTCTGAGTCTTGATTTCTTAGCATGTGTACTACCTAAGTAAAAGAAAGATGCCAAGTAAAAGTCTACAACGAGAACTCTGACCCTACCTTTAGTAGTTCCGATATTCGAGGGAATTCAAATGATAGTGAATGGAAAGGTAAAGACCTGGTACATCAGGAAACGACTTCTGACAGGGAGTCAAGGATTCCGCACACAGGAATAGATCCTCAGTCAAAGGATAGAGTATTTAATAGGATCGCCAAGAGGTTGACAGAAAGTTTCAAATTAGATCTGGCAGATTCGGAAAGGAAGTACAATATTAGGAATGACCTAATTGGTATTGATAAAGGATAGAGAGCTACAAGTCAGCATAGTGTAGGAAGGAAGAAGCCAAGACTTGTATTTAGTATGGGTGATAGACCAAGGTTTTGGCATCCAACCGAGCTGGTAGCCAGTACGGGTAAGAAACCCTTATGTACAAATTATAGTAAGTATCACTGAAGGACATGTTATGAAGGAAAAAACATATGTTTTCAGTACGGATAGGCAAGACATTTCAAGAAGGAATGCCCAGCTAGGTCGAGAAGATCAGATAGAACACAGAATGACTTTACAGAAGATAGATAAACCTAGTGACTTAGGAGTTGAGGAAGGGATTAAAGAGAAGGAAAACGAGAAAGGAAGCAGAACGATCTTAGCGGCAGGGAAGGTTTTTACGAAGTGTCTTACCAGGAGGCAGATGAGTCACCTAATGTTGTGAATGGTAAAGTAACTTTATGTACCAGTATATTTATGAAATAGTTTCTTATGGTGCTATACCTTTATTGTTATCTAGCATGTTGCACTACTTGTAGGGAAGATTGTAGAGAGCATGTACCTAAGTAGTTATTATTATGCTGTGGAGAGGTTATAATAGTATAAGAGTTTTACAGGCTCTGGGGTAGCTGTTGATAATTATAGTTATGAATTGATTCCATTAGATTTCCTAGAATTGATGTCACTCTAGAGCATGGATTTTCCGAATAAAGGTTACAACCGTCTGAATTGTTTTAAGGATGGATAATGTTCGAGAGATTTGGTAGGCAAGAGATAGTATTTATGGGAAGCAAAGGAATACTTTCAGGAAGCCTAATATCAGCAGTGAAGGATAGGAAGCTGCTAAGTAAAAGATGTGAAGCCTATTTAGCCCATGTGACGGTTTCATAGGATGAGAAGATGAAACCTGAGGATGTACCAGTTGTATAAGAGTTCCTGGATGTTTTCCCTGAAAAGTTATCAGATTTACAATTTGACAAGGAAGTTGAGTTTACTATCGATTTAATTCCAGATACAACATTTATTTTTCAGGTACCATTAAGCATGGTGCCAGAAGAACTTAAGGAGTTGAAAGTTCAGTTACAAGAATTAATAAATAAGGCTTACAACAGGTCTAGTGTGTCACCTTGATGACATATTGGTGTATTCAAGCAGTAGGGAAGATCACGGGAACCATTTGAGGATAGTTTTGCAGACACTGCGAGAGAATCAGTTGTATGCCACGTTTAGCAAATGTGATTTCTGGTTAGACCAGGTTATATTTCTTGGTCATATGGTTCCAGCAGCAGAAGTGAGTGACTCTAAATGCTTTAAATGTTTTAAGTAAATTGCTAAAGCTTATGAATGTTTAGCAATGCATGCTTACTGAAATCTATTTATGACAACTATTCTCAAATAGTTACCAAACAACACACCTCACATTAATGTTATATTTATGCTATGTTTTTTAATGACCATGAGGATGCGTTAGTATAGAATGTTTTTGGGCAACTAAGTCATTGAGAGATAAGAATATACAAGTTGAGTATGAGTGGCTCAGTACTGAAGTACACGGAGAAGGTACTGAAACTTAGTCTTAGAAATTGAATAGCTCGATACTGAAGGACATGGAAAAGGTATTCGAGCAGCTCGATACTAAAGTACACGAAAAAGATATCTGAGCAGTAGTACCTAAGGTATGATGGTACTTAAACTGGAATCACATGAATGAAAGAAAAATTGTTATTGGTAGCATCAAGATCACTCCACACTAACTATGGATTGATGTTGAGGGATTGAGTAAAGATTCTCTCTCAACTAAGAATGCAAGTTATGATTGTAGAAAGAGAACAAGAGGAGTTCCTTACCGGTTAAGTAGTAACGCAGTAAAGAATGATAAAAAGTAAGCAAAACGACCACTCTAGACTAATAGACTAAGGCATAGTCTAGTAAAGAATGATAAGGAGTGAGCAAAACAACCACTCTAGACTAATAGACTAAGACATAGTCTAGCAAAATAAGAAAAGTACTATGTGATGTTTGATTTGCCAACAAGTGAAATCTAAAGGGCAGAGGCTGATGGGATTACTCAATCCACTACCGGTACTTGAGTGGAAGTCGGGAGCCACGCAGGTAAACATAGACTTTTCACTAGAAATAGAATGTATAGTAGGTTTGCTCGGAGGTTGGTGGCAAACGTGAAGTCTATTCTAGTGAATTCAGAGGAAAGAATGTAATCTAGAGGAAGTCCTAGTCAGATTACTCCTAAGAGGAGGGAAAAGATGAGCAACAGTAAGCTGAAATGTATCAGGGGTACATTGAATATAAAAATAAGGAACAAAATGGTCAACAGAAGACAAAAAGGAAAAGGTCCAGATCTGCTGATGTTCTAGACAATAGCTCGAAGTTTGAATTGTAATTGAAAACCTTATGTATACAATATGGTAAGCCATAGTTTGAGAAATGCTATAGTACAAAGAATGTCTTCTCGTTTGGGAAATGTTATAGTACAAAGAATGTCTTCTCCCAAGTATGGATAGAAAGGACATCCTAAGAAAAGTGCCCTCGGTTAGGTCGAGAAGTCTAGTTGACACAAATATTGATTTTACAACTAGCAAGTAATTCAAAGGTATGACAACTAGAAAAGAATGTTCCAGTGGTATTGCTGGGAAATGGAAAAGGACCACCCTAGTAATAAATGAATACTATGACTCAGTGAGAATGGAAGAGTCACCAGAGGATGTGACAAATACAGTGAACTATGATGACCAAGTTGTTCATACATATTAGTATTATTTAATATGAACAAAGTTAATATCAGAGTAGCGCAGTGAAAGCATAGTAAAAGGGGGAAGAAGAAAGAAAAGAAGAAGGTCGTAAAGTTTACGACCAAAGGATGTTGTCAAAGTCTAAGTTATAAGTAGGTTCGAGCAAATTTCGAGGACGAAATTTCTTTTAGGGGTGAAGAATTTGAAAAACCCTAACCCTAATTACTTTACGTAAGAGTAAGTAAGGTGATGTCTTCTAATGAGTTAAATGAAGTCATGCTTTAGGAGGGATAGAGAATGGAAGCAAGAAGAAATAAGCTCTTGTGTAGCTAAGTGTAAACCCCGAATTCTAAATTTCCTAGACAAGTATGTTTAGCCAAAGAAATGATACACTAAATGTCTAATAAGTGAAAATCCATATTATTTATAGGAGTTGTAGAAAAAGGAAAAGAAAAATATATTAAATAAGGAAGCCCATTTATTGGCTTGGGCTGGAGGCACTAAATATGGGGTGACGTAGCGGTTAATCCTTGAACTCGGGAGGTGGCAGGAAGATTAAAAGGCAGAAGAAATTCGAAAGTTTGGTTTCGGCAATCTACATGAGAAAATTTTGTGAAATCAGTGCCATTTGAAAGTTGGGAGAATCTAGTTTTCGAGGTTAGCTTGCGGGAGAAAGATTGTAGGAGAAGAAGAACAAAAGTGAGGAATTTGCAGAGGAGGCAGAATCTCGGATTAATCAGGGCTTGAGGTGAAGATTGGAAGATCTAGGCCAAACTATAAGGAATGTTTGGCTGAAATTTTAAGGTAAGAAAGTAACTCAATTCTAAACATGTTTGTAGAAGGAAGTTTCTTCAAAAGAGGTCTGGATTTTAAGTTATGAATTTTTGAAGTTGTAACAGAGAATCTGTGCATAAGCAGACAGCTGCTTGGGAAAGAACAAAGAAACAGCTCACCGTGGAGAGTTATAGCGAGATATGGAGAATGAGGATCTCGTATGAAGGAAATCTCGCTAATTTTGTGATGAGGATCTCTCTCTAGAAGGAAACCTCGCTAGAAATTGGGCTAAATCTCGCTAGTAAGATGAGTATCACTAGGATGAAAGTTTTCCAGGAAAAGCTTGATCTCGCTCATGAGGATCTCGCTCATGAGCATGAATTCATTTATGATGAGTATCTCGCTAGTAAAGTTGTCTTTGATGATGAAAGTGCCATTAGTAAATGAACTATTTGAGGTATTTTGCTAAGAATTCTAAGTAGTTTAACTGGGAATTATGTCCTTTTAGGCCAAGAAGAGCTAGAAGATGCGTATAACCCGTTAAGAGGCCAACGAGCTGTGAGTGACTATGTGATGATTTAATGTTTTAATGATTTAGAAACCATGATTTCCTTGAAGTTATTTCTCATACTAAGTGTTTATATGAAGTGCCAAGCAACATATGTTTGAAGTCATTTCTCATGCTAAGTAAAGTATGTTTTCCATGGAAATTGACATGATTTAAATATGTTATCTTGTTCAAATACTTTCAGCATGTATAAGCCGTAGTGTTCAATTAATGTTTATGACTAGTTATATGAAGGATATTGAAGGACAATGAGAAGGTATCCCAAGGATACTGAAGGACAATGAGAAGGTATCCTAAGGATACTGAAGGACAATGAGAAGGTATCCTAAGGATACTGAATGACAATGAGAAGGTATCCTAGTCAAGTATCTAAAGTATGTATGTACTTAGATATAACCACGTGCACGTAGGTAATACGACGTCAAGGGATTGAGCAAAAGAGTTCTCCCCGACTAAGGTTGACATTGAGGGTTAGATCTAGTAGTTCACTCTCAACCAAGGATAAAGCCAGTCATATCTTCTCCTAGGCTAGAAGGATAGTTTGAAATTGCTAATGCCTATGAATGTTTATCAACGCATGATGTTACTAATGTATGAGTTTTCCAAGCATGTATTTCATATCTAACGCATGCTAATAGTTTTTACAAGCTAGTTCAACATGATTTAAGCCAACTTATTTTACAAAGTATGAAGCATGCGTTAGAGTTAAAGCTAAGGTTGAATGAAGCTTGATGTACTATGTTTTAAATACCTAAGGTTGTCAAAGTACATGCGTTGGTATTCCTAAACATAATGAAAAGGGATACTGAAGGTAGGGAAGGTATCCTAAAGAGTTTTCTATGTTATATTTGAGAACTATTCTTTTTAATGCTCTTCGAGAACTTGATAGCTTACGTGAGTCGGATACTGAAGGTAAGGAAGGTATCTAAATAAATGTAGGTGTTGACGGTACATAGTAACTCCACGTGCCATAAGGTAGTTCTGAATGAGGGCCGAAGTATGGGTCTCCTAATCCATATACCAGCAAAGGGAGGCCGAAGTATGGGTCTCTTGGTCGGTAACAGACGTTGGGAATTAGAGCAATGTTATGCTCGTTCTCAACTAGGGAATAATGATCTTTAATGGTGTTTAAGAGTAGTTATCAATGTTTATGTTTAGGAAGTTGCTTGAGATACCCATCGGTATGTTTAAAGAGATTGACGTAGGGGTTTCTAGACCATAGTTCAGTATGAAGAGATCGAAGTAGGGGTCTCAATTAAGATTCAGGTTTCAGATACAATAGTTTTAAAGGTTTTATGTACATGTTTGCTGAGCATATTTTAGTTCCAGTATTATGTTTTCGAGCTTTCAGTTTAAGCATGAGATTTATGTTTTTATTAAGTTACTCACTGGGCTTCTAACTCATGTTTTCAAGTGTTTTCCTTTTTAGGTAGCGGTCAGTTCTTAAAAGACTTTTCTGTTGCTGCTCTTCCACTCAAAGAATCAGGCTGAATGAAGAGTGATTGAAGACCTGTATTAGTTTGTATACATGTGTTTGTCTAGTGACTAGTATTCTAGATGAGGCTTACTAAATTGTAATATTCATGTATGAACAATGCTGTGAAACCCTATAATGTAAATGTGTTAAGTTCTTAGTTATTATGTCCGTATATCGATGATATGTATGTATTCAGGGTTTGAGGAAAATTTAACAGGTCAGATAGGCAGTAAGTACCAGCAAAAGGGTTGGTAACTGCTGCAGTCACCATTCCATCTAGGTTAAGAGGGTAATCTGGAGTGGGGTGTGACATTTGTACCAACACGTATGTTGGACATCCCAGACCCGAAAGTAACATAAACTATCTTTACGTCCTTCCATAACTTATATTGTTTTTCAGAAACACTTTTTGAGGGAACCATGTTTAGAATATATACTGCAATATGTACTACATACCCCCAAAAGGATTGGATTAACTGAGCAAAACTCATCATGGATCGAACCATGTCTAACAAGGTTCAGTTTCTTCTTTCTGCAACACCGTTCTGTTGTGGCATTCCAGGTGTTGTGCGTTGGGATTGAATTCCATGATCTACCAAATAGTTCTGGAATTTTAAATCTATATACTCACCACCTCGATCTGATCGAAGTATTTTAATTCTTTTATCTAATAAGTTTTCTATTTCGATCTTGAATTTCCTGAACTTTTCGAGAGTTTCAGACTTATGACTTATTGAGTAAATATAGTAATATCTAGAATAGTCATCAATAAAACTAACAAACTATTCATATGCCCCTCGTGTTCTTACATTCATCAGACCATAAAGGTCTGAATGTATAAGTTTGAGGGGTTCTTTGGCACAAAAACCTTTTCTAGTAAAAGATCTTTTAGCCATTTTTCCCTCTAGACATGACTCACAAGGAGGTAAAAAATTGTCTTCTAACTGATTTAGATGACCGTTTTTAACTAATCTCTCAATTCTGTTGAGATTCATGTGACCAAGTCTGAGATGCCAAATATAGGCATTAGGTGAAATCCTCCGTTTTTCATTTTGAGTTTCAACCGTTTTAAACATCTCTATATTTAAAATGGTTTTTGCTTCAGTTGGTTTTAACACATACAAGTTATTCTCAAGTTTAATAGAACAAATATGAACACCTCTTGAAAAAATGAACACTTCATTAACTTCAAAAGATACTTTATACATATTTTCAAGTAGACAAGAAATGAGATTAAGTTTCTTTTCATCTTTGGTACATAATATACATTGCTTAACAAGACAGAAGAATCTCTAAAAAAAAAAAAAAATTGACATCTCCCACTACTTCAACTGAAATGACTTCCCACGTTCCCACCTTGAAAGTCATTTATGTTGGGGTTAATGCCCCAAATCTCGTAGGATCCTGTAGTTTGTAAACATTTATATGAACCAACATTTTTGTGATTTATAATATATGATATTTTATTCACTTTATTCTATGGAATATTTGATATTTTAGTTGCATTAACTACAAACCAATAAACTAAAATCCATGGTTATCGTTGTAACTTAAATATGTATGTGGAGGCATACAAGTGGATCATGTTTTAAGTGATATCCTAAATGGTCTGTAGTATATGGATAAGGAGGGATACCTTATCTTGGTAACACTACAAGTATGGTCCGCTTTGTAGGTGTTACAAATATTGTAAAGTGCTACAAATGATTTGATCCTGATCATTCGTGTATTAGACATGCGAGCGGGGATATTCTATACAAAGGAATTTGTATAAGACCAGACCACGAAATGTTTAGTCTCGTTATATAACGTCGTTCATAATTGAGATTTTCATTTCACTAGGATGATCATAGGTAACATGACCATAATCCTGAGTGAGTTGTGAACTCCTACCTATGAGGGCAGTCCTTTGATTTGCATGAGTAAGAGTGACTAGACTGGCGACTCAACAAGCCTACCATTTTGGGGATTCGTCTGATTGGGGAGCTGAGAACTCAGCTACACAAGATGAAATTTACTCCTTCCCCTATGCAGGGATAAAAAGAAAAAATGCTCCCTTAAGGGCTGATTTCGGGGCTTAAACAATGTGGCGCCACACCCTCTCTTGGCCTGAGAGGGGTTTAGTCATAGTAGGACTATGATCTATTGTTTACTAGAGGGATCAGTGGTACTTAAGGAGTTAGATGAAACTACAGGGGCAAAACAGTAATTTGGTCCAACTCTACTTACAAAGGATTTGTGAAGGGTCATCGTACTGTTGATTGGTTATATCCAATGGACATGAAAATATATCTACAGTGAGAAGAGTGCAGCTGTAGATCTTTAGTGGAGTGCTCGATAGTGAACGGATGGTGGATAATGTGATGAAAGAATTTAGTCAGTTATTCACGTACCGTTAGAGCTTCAAGCTACAGGTTCATAAGGTCCCCTTGGTAGCTCAATGGATTCAAGTTGAGAATCAGTTTTTGAGTTAGTTTGAAATGTTCAAATTAACAAGAGGGAATTTGATTATAAATGATATAATTAAATTAATTCAATTATATATGATATAATTGATATAATTGATATAATGAATTAATACATTATTGTTTGATTGGAGGAACTAGTATTTGTATATGATTCAAAAATAAATACTATGAATAAGATTCATAATCATTAAATTTAATATAAATATGATTTATATTAAATGCCATAAAAAGAGGAAAAGAACTATGGTTTATGTATTGTATATGATGCAATATTAAAGTATAGGTTATAAATATAATACGATAAGTTAGTTATTGTATTTATTTATAGTTTCTTAATTATATGATAATTAAATCTATTTTTCTCAATAACCACCCTTAGTGGGTGGTCATACGGTTTTATGGCAAATGAGTGGAATAAAGATGAAAATTTATTTTTTCTAATCATTCTACGAAAAACAAGTTAGCAGATTCACCATCGAGTGACTACACGATAGCATCGAGTTTACCATAGGATAGTGCTCTTAACTAAACGATCGAGCATCGAATCTATGCGATAGACTTCCATCTTCTACACGATAGTGTTTCCCTTTACTCGATCATATACCTCCTTCCCTCTAACCACAATAAGTCAGAGCCCACCACTCCTGGATTCTCACACCGAGAATACTAAGGTAATCTAGTGGTTGTGTCCGAATCTGTTTGAGGATCGAGTTGATACTTATTATTGGTGTTCGAGGGAGATCAAGTTCTTTCCCGATGCGTTCGAGTTTGATCGAGGTATACACTTGAAGAAAGGTTCTTCAAAGGTATTGTTTTCTTGATCCTTTGTATTTAATTCAAAGCATGCTGTAATTTATAATTTAATGCATAATCGTTTTAGTATGACTGTGAATGTATGTGTTCTTTCACAATGAAGTTTGGACGATTCGCTTCCGCTCATAGGTCCTCTTTAATTAGAGTTCCTTCAATTTCATACTTTGAGAGTTGTTTCCAAGAACTAATTTCCTGTAGAAAAGTGCAAACATAGTTAGCGGCTCCTGAACCTAATATCCAGGTCGAGCAAGAATTTTCCATTAAACATGTTTAAAATAAAAGTAAATCTGATTTACCTTGGTTTGCCTTTTCCGCTTTTTTCTCAACCAAATACTTCAGGTAGTTCCGTTTCCAGTGCATGTCTTCTCCACAATGGAAACATTTTCCTCTAGAAGCCTTGGTTTTCTTTGTAGTTGGTTGTTTAATCCCTTTTCTATTCTTCTTCATCTGTACATTCGTACATTTTTGTCTTTAGATGAAGAAGAGACAAACTTCTTTTTATCAGTAGGTTTAATCCCTTTAGAAATTTATTTTTTTCGTGAAACAACATTTGCTTCACTTTCTTTCAATTTTATCATTGACTGATAAGTCCGTAGTTCGTTCAATAAAATAGTCAAATTGTAATTTATCTTATTCATTACGATAGTACAAAAAGTTAGGTAGCTCTTCGGAAGTGACTCTAATATCATACTGACTTGAATAGTTTCATATATGGTAGCCCCATCAACATCGACAATATTAAAATGAACCATCATGTCTAGGACATATTCCCGGACATTGGTTCCATCTTTCATTTTCGAGTTATAAACATATTTTATAGCCTCGTGTCGAACAGATGATGACGGTTGCCCGAACATCTCCTATAATGACGTTATAATTTCACTGGCTATGGGCATGGGCTCATGTTTCTTGTTGAGCACATCAAATATGCTCGCTAAGATATAGACTCTATCCTTTTCATTCGCCCTCACCCACCTATCATACGCATCCCGAACATTTTGGTTTGTCATCAAATTGAGAATAGGAGGACATTCCTCTGTTAACATAAACCTCAGCTCATCAACTACTAATATTGTGTTTATATTTGACTTCCAATTGGAATAAGCCTCTTCGTTAAATTTTTCAGAAGCTAGAAGTTGTATAATTGAGTTTGATATGCTGAAAAATAAACAAATTCTATTATTAAAGTACATCTAAATCCAATTTTTTTAGCAAAAACTAATAAAGTACCCATAGATCTTTATTTATTTGCAACGATATTATAGTGATTTTGAATAAGTGCTACCGAGGCAGTCAAATATCCCTTCACTAAAGCCAGACATTCTTGACTAAATATTGTCTCAAGAATAACTCATATTTCGACAGTCATTTAGCTACCATTTTTCGGTCAAGAACTTACTAACACTAATAATTCTGTAAGTGTGACTCGCCATTTTCAGATCTTATAGAACGGTATGAACATGCCCTCGAATTGGAAGACAATGTGCAAGACGGAACTATAAGACCCTATTCATTTCTGAAGCTTGGGTTGTTCTGAATCCTATGTTACAACCCTTCGAAGGGATCGCCGTTGTTACTGTCTCTTATACACATCTAGATGTGTATAAGAGACAGCCTCCGAAGGGATCGCCGTTGTTAACAACTAGCTAGTGTCGCCTAAAAACAACAGCAGACGCAACATAATAATCTCACGGTTCAAACTAATGGAGGAGACCGTAGAATACGTTGACACATTTCCTTCACCTACTTACTATGAACTACTTCCCACATTCTTCTTGTTATTGACCCATGCAAACACTTTCTGGATGGAGCAGTCGAGGTAAAATCGACACGAAGCGAGCAAGGGTCTCACAGTGTGAACTCTTGAGGACGTGAGAGCTAAAAGCGATATATCATATATATTGTTAATCTCCCACTGAAATGTTCTAAATATTCTGAATATTCTTTAACTTAGGTTTGTTATGGCTAATTTTAAACAATCTAAGTTTATGCGTTTATTATCCAATTATAACGTTTATATTTGGATTTAACCTACGATGTCTAGGTTAAAACTAATTTTATACCTCACACCACTCACGCATGCTCATAAAACTAGTTATTAATTCTCGTTATTTCAGTCATAATCCCCAGGTAGGAGGTGTTACATAAACCGTCAACTTAAGTACCCGCAGCCTTAGACAACTTAAGTACTCGCAGCCTTAGATAGGATTGTGAACTGATTGAGTTTATAACCAAATTTTATAAGATAGCGACCTATTTTAACTATTAAAACAAGTTGTTAACCTAAGTGAGCATGCATTTTATCTTTGTTATGGATTTTAATGTCTAAATCAATTTTATAACAAATTACATAAATAGACATGCTAAACATCCATAACATAAATTAAAGGCATTCAACTTTTAACATAACCTTTATATTAAAACTATTGAAACCCTATACATGCATACTATACATTATAACAATTTTATAACATACTTCAATGCAAGTAACATGCTTCCTATGGTGGGATTTTTAATTCTACATGGCACACTTTATGCATATATAAAAAAATTATCTAATTATAACATACATCAAATGCATAAATAATTAAACATAAAACTGATATGGTTTTTGGTTTTTGGCATTTCAAAGCAAATAAAAGCCTAGCTATTACATAAATAAGCAAAATCAGCTTAAAATTTTTTTGAACCGCTCGGATCGCCTTGAACCGGGCAAAACTCATCGAGTATCAGCAAGCAACCAGCATCGAGTATGTTAGTGTTCATCGAGTTTGGCATCGAGCATCGAGTATTTCATGAAATATCACCGAGTAAACGCATCGAGTACCATCGAGTATGACATCGTACATCAAGTATTTCATGACATCTCATTGAGAATGCCATCGAGTATCGAGTATCTGGCAGAAATTTGAATTTCCAGTTCTTGTTGCTTCAACTTTCTGCACTTCTTTCTTCAATTACATCCTAATAGTAACTCTAATGACTCCAAACAAATTATAGACTCCTAAACACATATTAAGGCCCATCAAACAAGAGTCATTACAAGAGTTACAACATAATTGAAAAGATTCAAATGTCAAAACATTGAAAAACCACATCAGTTCATGAAGAACACCCACCAAATTCAAATTAACAACAATTAAGTGCTTAAACCAGGCTCTGGTACCAATTGTTAGAGTATATTAATGTGCAACAGAGAAAAAACATAATCAATAAGCACTCTAATTATACTTAATTTGAGTTTAAAACATGCTTCCAAGCAACAATTATAGAAGAGGGTTTATTGAACACAATACCTTTGAAGAATCCTCTTCAATATCAACTGAGTTCCACGTGAAAGAGCTTCAATCTTCAAGTAGACAACCACGGAGATCTTCTCCACTATTCTCTTGCAAGGATTGTGTGGTGGAAACACTAAATTGAGTTTGATGTATATAAGATGTGAAGAGGGTTTGGAGGTTTCTACAGAGTTCTTCAAGAAATTCTTGTAAGCATGAATACATTATTCATCTCAACACTTCAATTTATAGAGCTTTCACCATGTAAATTCATGGCTTGCATAAAGGCCAACTCCTACTTCATGGAGAAAATGGAGTTGAGTGAATAAGGTGGTTAAAATCATAGTGGAGATTATCTTTACTTTAATTTTGAAGTTCAAAACCATTTTTTCAAAAATGATTTCCAAAATCATTTTTTTAAAATTAAACTTATTTAATTTTATTTATTAATTTTATAAAAATAATTCAAGTAATTAATTTTTAAAAAAACTAATTAATAAATCTTTTAATTAATTTTGTTAATTTAATATCTAATATTAAATTAATAAAAAAAATAATTCCATTATAATGAAATTAATATTATACAATTAATATTTAAATCATATTTTAAACATTAATTATTTCTCTAATTTCGTTTAATTTCAATAAAATTAAATATTTTAATTGTATCGAATACAATAAATAGAAACCCTAATTGAATTTGAACATTTCAAATTCTAAACCCTAATTTCAAATCTGATCAAGATTACTCCCAAAATATGAGCTAGTAGAGGGACCTTACGGACCTACCGATCATGAGCTCCAACGACTTGTAATTAATTGGTTAAATGGTTAAACTCTTTAAACCGAATTAATCATTATTTGTTAACTACCGAGACATTCCAGTATAGTTCGATAGTTGCACTCTCCTCACTGTAAATATATTTCTGTCCATTTTAACCATAATCAGTAAGTCAATCCTTTACAGGTCGTTTGTATTTATAGTTGGGTCAAAGATTATCTTTTTACCCCTGTAAATATATCTTGCTCTTTAAGCTCCCACTGATCCTCCATTGAACACTTGATTTATAGTCCAACTTATAAATCATAACTCTCTCTTCCATGAGAGGCGGGGCCCCGTTGTTTAAGACAAGACATCAGGGCTTAAAATAACAACCCATATTCTACCCCTAAATCGGGTAGGAGTGAATTTCATATTGCAAAGCTATGTCCCAGCTATCTATCCGGTCTTGTCCCAAAATGAGAGGCTTATTGAGCTGAGCAGTGTTGTTGGACTACTCTCACCTACACAGATTAAAGGATAATCCCGCCAAATAAACAGGAGTTCATAGTTGTTCATAGTTAGCTCAGGATTAAGATCGAGTTACCTAGGTCATTGAGTTTTAGTCAGTTTTAACCGTAAATGGTTGTTATAAAGAAAAGTGACTATTTCGAGGTCCGGTCTTATGCAAACTCATTGCACAGGATGCCCCTACTCACATGTCTTTACATGAATGATTTTTGGATCACATCATTTGTATCAGTATACAAAATTGGCCTCATCCACTAATGTTACCGGGATGAGGTATCCTATCTCATCCATACACTTATAGACATACTAAAACTTGGTCCATTTTTATGTCACCACATAAAGTTGAAGTATTCATGTTATAACCATGCATTCGTTTATTGGATTTTTAACCATATTTACGAATTGCGAGTTTAGGTCATTCCCAACCTAAAATGTTTATTTAAAAAAATAAAATCTACAGAGAATTAATATTAATACTCTGATTGAATTCTTTTAATTATTTTAACGTAAAATAATACATACATTAAATATGAAGCAGATTGTACCAAAAGATTAAAATTGTCTGAAACTTATGTAGAAATCTAGTCATGAAACTTATTTAAAATTTATGACATTTGTGAAATATTGCATGCGAAATAGGTTAATTTTATAAATATTTCTAACTAACTTCATTGAGTGTGCCTGGCATGGTCGATGAACAAATGTCTAAATTAAAAAGGTATTTTGGAAAAATATCTATTCTTATTTTTCAATCAAAAAATGTCTAAACTCTTTAGCTTTTTAAAATGGATAAATATACCCCTCTTGAAAATATATATTCTTAAAGTGTTTAAAACGAAATCTAATTAAAAAATTCAAAATGATTGAAAAATAAGTCAAATCATGTAATCAACCCTAACAAAATCAAAGCCAAATCTCAACTAAATACCAGGATCACGTTATTTTCAAAAATAGAGAAACAAAAAAATTAGACTTTATTTTAAAAAGTAGACAAATATCAAAATGAAATCACAAAAATATTAACTCATCTAAAACCCAAAATCAGATAAATGAAAAAATTGGACTTTATTTTCAAAAATAGAGGAATACCAAAATATATATACACAATACAAGGTGTATGTTAACTTAAAAGCTAAAATAAATCAAAATGAAATCATAAAAATATTAACTCATTTAAAACTCGGAAAATGAATATCATTTTTGGAAAAAAATAAAAAAATAAAAAATAGAAACATAATGGAAAAAATCAGAATTTACTTTAAAAAAAACATAGAAATATCAACAATTAAATCTCATACCAAATAGAAGGTCTTACCTCTTTTGTTGCATGGAAGAGCTGGAATTTAATGGTGACATGTAAAACCAATCAAATCATATAATAATCTCTATCTAGGAAATAAGCCATACAAACTTTATCATCCCATACGTTGCCATCTCCACTTAATTACACTATCATCATACACAAACCCCGAACCTATGAATCAAACCAACATTTCAAATCTTTCAAATCCATAACATTTACATTCTCCCACACCTCTTCTCCAAAGATTAAAAAACAAAAACAAAAATAAAAACATCATCTCCCCTACAAATACACATATTTTTGGTACTAGATGGGTGTACGCTACTTGTTGACACCATGTCTACACCGTATATTTATAGGTGTCAAACCCTTTGACATAATTGACATAAACTAAGGGTATTGTGAGTCATCTTCTTCCTAAAATGTCGTTGCCGTTCAGATCCAACGGTTACTACCTGAGTTCATTCATTCTATTCCATTGTAATTCATCAAATTTCATTGAATGATATTCTTTTACCATGTTGATGGTCGGAGGAGCAAGATTTCAAGAAGAAAAATTGAAAGTAAATTATTAGTCCCCACCTCGACCTTCTCGAGCCCCTGAGAGAATCTACGGTTGATGTTCTTTTCTCTCAAGAGTTCATTGTTGGTTCATCTCATATTTAATATGTAGTCGACCCCCATTACAATTGACCTCAACACTAGTAGAGACAACGATTCTTTCAACCTACATGTTGAAGAAATTCGCATAGAAGAAGATGATTGAAAATTTTTAAACTAATATGAAAGGTTGATAGTAACAATGGTGGTAGATATTAATAAAAAATATGAGATCTTCAATTTTTAAATCAATTAAAAAATAAAAATAAAATCTCCAACTAAATCAAATCTTTCAAATTCGCTTCAACTGTAACAATTAGTTCAAATTCTTTCAAAGAAGAATGCTTTGGAATATTCCATTCTTGTAACAGCCCTTGGATCTTGCTCTTCTTCAATTTCTAGCCTCATATTCTTGGTGTACTATGGGGGAATATTTTCACGATAATGGAATGCACACATTAATAATCTATGATCTTAATAAACAGGAAGTGGCATATCGACAAATGTCATTATTGGGTTGGTTCATTTACGTAGTATATGGGGTAAAAGTAAAATTAGATAGTTATTGTTGAGGCCCACCTTTCCACATTTAGCCATTTTTCAGTGGTCTAAGATTAGACTTTTTTCATAATAACTCACCTGTTTTAGATATTTTCTACAATTTCTCTTAATCTATCGCCTAAATGGATCAATTCATGGAGTTGCCCAATCTTCAAAATGATGATCCATATCATATCCAACCAATGAATGAGTTGTGTTGCATTAGGTCGAGCCAATCGAACGTTGACGTTGGAATCAACTTGGGTTATGTATGGACTAGACTTAGGCTGACTTTTAAACTTCAAGAGGTTGGTTAATGAGACTGATCCACACATCACATGTAAATTCATTTTTTCCTTATCTTTTTATGCTATTACTCCTTGTTTGAAAATTTTTCCATTAAAATTTAGTTTGGTTAATCAATAAAATGATTGAGAATGTTCAATGTAACTTCTAATTCATAGTAAATAATGAATCAGTTCAACATTTGATGACTTATGAATTTCATATTGTGTTAGATAGCAAACACTTTTCCTCAAGTGGGAAGTTTTTTTCACTTTTTTCTTTTCTATTTTACCTCACTAGAGTTTGTCATATTAGATAATTTATTATTACCTGAAAAAACCCAAAGAAATCAGAAGGTAACGTAATACTTCTATAAAATTGAATTCAACAAAAGTCATACTTTCTATGGTCGATCATAATAAACTAGTCTTATTTACTTTATAAGTATCTCTTGACTACTCTTTATTTCCAATGATCATTGTTGTGAAACGATCCTTGCAAAACATTATTTAAACAAACCCTTTTAATGTAATTTACCTGCCCACAATTATAATAGATGTGTTTCGAGATTTTAATGTATATTTTACCACAAATTTAACAATGAAAGAATCGACAGTTAAAAGTACACTCATAGCAACTAAAACTAAATTACATTAGGGGTAAACAATGGTCGACTGCAGTCAATTTCCTGACCAAACCGCCATCGAACCGACCTCGACCATCAAAGAGCTGAAAATCAGTCAACGGGTTGGTCGATCAATCGGTTTTGTCTTCTTTTTTTTTTTTCCTTTTCTTAAATTAAATAATGCTAGTATTCAAACTTCTTTAAATTATTAATTATTTTTTTTTATTATTTTCTATTAAAAAATTTGAGTTTGAGATTACTCATTGCTGAACCTTCCTTTCAAATGAACCTTCCTATGAATTTAGTTAATCAATTTAGGTTGCAATGAATTTTTGATATTTAATATCATGGATCTTTTTAGTACAAATAAGAGCACAATAGTTTTTTGATATTTAATATCATAGTTTTTTTTTAATATGGATAATATCCTCTTTAAAAATGAGAAATTGAGAATTACATTTCTTTATATTATATATATTTTAAAAAAAATAAAAGAATATGGAAGTCCAACCCCTCTAATTGACCTCATGACTATTTTTTATTTGGTTAAACTACCGACCAACACTTCCTCCTCCCCAACCGACCAACGTCAATTCGATCGGTTAGTTCGATTTTTCGACCTACCATATTCATCCTTAAGTTACGTATAACTTGTTAGTAGCAATTGAGCCACTCTAACACATAAAATTTTTATTTAGAGACTACAAGACCAATCTTTTTGCACAAGTTTTACATTTCCTCGAAATTGGCTCTACTAAAAACTATGGCCTAAAATAATGGTTGTCAATTGTGCTTATAGAAAAATAAGTTGGGAATGAAAGTAAAATAGTGTTATGTAAATTTTGATTTTAAATATTAAAAAACTAGTGATAATGTTTGAAAAATCATAAATTAATTGGTGTAGATATATAATTATATTTTCATATTGATAATTTGAAAAAAAATATATGATTTTCTTCTTCTTTCATGGATCTTTCATCGGCAGCCACACAACTCTGATATGTGATTTTTTTCCTTCAATCGGTTCTTCTTCTCTGTGATGTTGTTACAGTCCCAGATTGTCGATCACCAATAACCTCCACCTCCGCTTGTCTTTTTCCTATTCTTATTCCAGTCATTACTTCAGCATCACCATGCTGATCTTCTTTTTTGCTGCAATCCTCCATTAATTAGTTGTCTGTCCTCAAAATATGCTCGAATCAATCTATTTTTTATGCTTCTATTTTTTCTTTTCTTTTCTGTGCATTTTTATATTCTTGTTAGTGACTTCTAAATACTAAAACACGGTGTATTTGCTTCAGTTTTATTCTTTTTGGATTTGTTTTAGGTTATGACTTTTTATAATCAATTTTAGTATGCATGGGTATTGTGGACATTTGCTAATTAGTATTTTTATTTAAAAATATTATTTTTCTATTTTTATGATTTTGAAAACTTTTTTACTAATATGTCTAACGAAACTTTAAAAATTGTTATTTATCTTGCCAACCCAACTTCAAAATTACAAAGTCAATTCCGTTGACTGGTAGAGTACATAATTACCATTTTAAGTATCATTCATTATTATAATTTGAAAATCACGTGTAGACGATTTTCACATGAAGATATTTGATTGATAACATATTGAATTTAAATCGATATTAATACTTTATCAAATGTAAATTCTTAGTTTAAATTGACATTTTTCTTAAAAAAATAGCTTAGATTGATGTAACATACCAAGATTAACTTGATATTAATTCTTCATCAAATGTAAATATATGTTTAAAGATTGTTGAATGAGAAATTTTCAACCAATCACAAATTGTCACGTCATTTCTCAAAATAATGACAAAATTACATATTGTTGAATTTGAGACTAATTAAACATTGACATGTATTCCTAATTGAAAATGAAGACATAAGTTGGCAAATCCCAATGATGTCACGTGTTTTCATCAGGACTGTTGGATCAAATAAAATAATTTGATTTAATTTGAAATTAATATTTGGGCTAAAATCCAATTGAACTTTAAAAAAATAGGTTTAATTTGATTCCTCAAATCAAGCGTACACATTCAATATCGAAAACAAGTACAAAATCTTCGAGACAGATTCAAGTTTGGGAACAAACTGCAAAATGGTAAAACCCTTGAGACAAATCAATATCTAGAACAATCTGCAAAGCCTTCGAGACAAACCAACATCGAGAACAAGCTGCTTAATCGAGATAAATTTAGGTTTGAAAACAAGCTGTAAAGCCTCGAGATAAAAACATTGAAACAAGTTGCAAAATATTCAAAATAATCTACGTTCGAAAACAAGTTGGAAAGTCCTCAAGATACATCAACAATGAGAACAAAAACGAAATTTATTTACAACGAATTAAATCGAGAAAAAAATATTTTTTTCAAAAAAATTATTTTATTTGAAAAAACACCTTAAAATGCGACCTGTTTTCAAAATTAGATACTTAAATAATTAAAATAAATTCACATATAGTTTTATTGACATTTTTTTTTACAAAATTACTTCAATTGATGTAACATACTGAGTCTAAATTGATAAAAATACCTTATTAAATGTAAAATCATAGTTTTAAGTCTACATTTTTCTACCAAAAGTGATGTAACAATTTTATTTAGTCCTTTAATATGTAAAAATTTAGTTTAATTCCAAACGATTTAAATATATTGAGTCTTTAATTACAAAGATAAAATTGTTTTAAAATTGAAAATTTAATTTTTTTTAACAAAATTCTTGCAAATAAATAGAACTAAAATAGGCCTATGCCACTAGAAGAGGTGAGTACACGATATTCTTTAGTAAAAGGCAAAAAAAATAGTTCACTCCGTACTCGCCGCACAACTCCATAGCTCAATCACCGCAGTGTTGCCTCATTATATAAGCGCTGGAAGGGCTCACTAAATCATCCCTTTCCAAATGTGGGATTTTGAGCTTCTATATTCAAATATAAACATATATGAACGGTTAGAACAGATGTCGCGAAGAGTTGTTGTCAAACCCCCTTCCAGATTACCCTCTTAATGGATATGACTGCGGTAGTTACTAGCTCTGCTGCCAACACCCACCACCTTAGCCCTCTAATTTAAATGTCAACCTGCTAAACATTAATAATGTATGAATATGGTACGCCTCCCTAAAAGTTCAATAAAATATTAAATAAACACAAGCATACAGCTATGATATAATGTCTAAGGGGAGAAACATTCACGGATGGGCCCAAACATCTCTAATAGAGCCATAGTCCCTCTCAAACAAGTGTACATAAACAGATCAACAACCTAAGTCCTCTTAATAAGTTGAGTCTTTCAGTGGCAAGCAGCAGCAGAATCAACCCTGAGGAAACTGACCGCTACCTGAAAAGGGAAAACACAGAAATTCTGTGAGCTAAAAGCTCAGTGAGCGACTATAGAATCGCATAACATCAAGCATACTATCACTATAAACATGTAAATATACTAATGAGTAACTCAAGCAATTGTCTCTAAATTTAGCTTTAAACCATTCTTAGATATCATCAAACATCATTATTTCCTAGTTGAGAACGAGCCTAAATGCTCTAGCTCCCAACGTTTATTACCGACCAAGAGACCCATACTTCGGCCTCTCATTCAGAACTGCCTACGTGCACATGACCATACTAAGTATCGTCATACCTTAGGTACTTCCGCTCAGATACCTTCTCAAATCTGTCCTTCAGTATCGAGCTACTAAGATACCTTCTTAAATGTCCTTCGGTATCAAATTGGTCAGGTACCTTCTCAAATGTCCTTCGGAACCAGAGTAATTTATAGCATCAAGTTAAGCTCCATTGCCTACCTTCTACATAAGAACTCATTTTCTTATAGCCTTCCTCTAGGAAGCATATTTCAACATTAGAACTTAACTTTTGTAATGACTACATGACATATCTTGGCCTGTGCTACACATATATACAAGTCGGAAAACATGCGTTAAGTTATTCTCCAACCATTTGTTGCTTGAAGGAGTATAAATTCATCATTCATGTCACTGTAACTTACTTGATCTTATATGCATAAGTACTGGAGACATTATTCACTTGGTCACTCACCGCTCTTCAGGGCTCTTAACGGTTTATACGCCCTCCTAGCTCTTCTTGGCCTGAAAGGACATAATTCTCAGTTAAACTACTTAGAATTCTTAATAAAATATCTCAAATAATTCATTTACTAAAGGAACTTTCATCAATAAAGACAGCTCTACTGGTGAGATCATTGCTAGCGAGATCGGCAAGATCCTTGCTAGCGAGATCAACGAGATCCTTGCTAGCAAGATCAAGCTTTTCCTGGAAAATTTTCATCCTAGCGATACTCAACTTACCAGCGATACTCGACCCAATTCCTAGCGAGATTTCCTTCTAGAGTAAGATTAGCGAGATTTCCTTTATAAGCGAGATCATCATCCCCATATCTCGCTATAACTCCCACGGTGAACAACTTGTTTGTTCTTCCCAAGCAGTTGTCTGCTTATGCACCGATTCCCTGTTATAAATTCAAAAATTCATAACTCAAAATCCAGAGCTCTTTTCAAGAAACTTCCTTCTACAAACTTGTTTAAAATTGAGTAAGTAGCTGCTTCAACTTCAACCACTCGAAATTTCGATATTCCTTTTTATTTCTCATCAAACGAATGGCATCTTCTTCTGGAAATCCTAGCTATTCTTAGCATGATATTGAGGAATCTCATTGCTATTACTCAAACAAGCATAAAGCGTATGCTTGCGTATTCGTTCATCGGTCAAATCAGATATGTAATTATTGGAATAATTGTTGGAGACTCAAATGGTGGATATGCAAGCATTCTTACCTTAAAATTTCAGCTAAAAATTCCTTATAATTTGGCCTATTGCTTCTAATCTTTACCTCGGGCCCTGATTAATTCGGGGTTCTGCCTCTTCTGCAAATTCTCCACTTTTTTTCTTCTTCTCTTACAATCTTTCTCCGGCAGAACAACCTTGAAAACTAGATTCTCTCAGCTTTCAAATGGCATCGATTTCACTAAATTTGCTCTTGTCAATTGTCGAAACCATTGAAGTTTCACTTCCCTTTTAATCTTTCTACCGCTTCCCGAGTTCAAAGAGTAGAATGCCACGCCACCCCACCCTTAGTGCCTCCAGCCAAACTAATGAATGAGTTTCTTCATTTAATATATTTTCCTTCTCTTCCTTCATAATTCCTATAAATAAACATGAATTTCTACTTAATAAATATGTAATATAACATTCCTTTAACTAAACATGTTTATCTAGGGAGCCTAGAGTTCGGGGTTTACAGTTGTTGCCTTCACTTCTTTGAAAGTAATTACAGTACGACCTCGATACTAATCGTGATAGAGTTTACATACATATAGCAAAAGAAATCAGAATTAATAAGCACTCTAATTATACTTAATTTGAGTTTTAATCCATGCATGAAAACCATTTTCAAAGAAGAGAGTTCAAGAATATTATACCTTTGATGAAACTCTTGAAAACCAGCTCGTCTCCACGAATTGGATCTTCAAAACACTAGTAGACCATCAATATGATCTTCTCTATTATTCTCCAACTTGGATTATGTGGTAGAAATATTGAATTAAAGTCAATTAGGTGAAAGGGAGAAGAGGGTTTGAGAGAGAGTGGAGAATTTAAACTCTAATTAGAAAGTGGGCTAGGTATTTATAATGGGATTAATCCACTCAATTAAGAGTAAAAAAATATCAAATATTATTAAAGACCTATTTCAAACATGAAACATCAGTATGAGTATATAAAATGGGTCAATAGTATACTTATAGATCATTTTAGTTATATACTGATTATACTTCCACCACCAACACACTTTTAATTCAAATCTAGCATGCCTTGGTATTTATACCCTTTAGGCATTCCTGAATTTTTCAATGTGGGACAAAGCCCTCCCACTCCCTTAACCTTTGCTGTGGGCCTAAGCCCAAAAGTCATTTTCAATAATTCCCCACAAATGACCGTTAAGTCAACGTTAACAAGTAAAAAAACAAAAACTTAAAGAAATTGTTTTAAGTAAATAAAGGAGATCAAACTTAAACATCAATATCTAACGGTTTTAATTGATGCATAGTGAAGTAAGGCAACAACCTTGTTAGAAAGAGTAAGTTATCTCTTAAACTTTCAATAACACTGGTTGAGACCCCCACAACATGTTTTAATCTTAGTTTTTTTTTCTTGATTTTATGATATAGAGTGTGCTTATTATGGCAATGCACATAAACCTCGGGTCACCATGAAAGCTCTAAAAAGAGACCTTTAAACTCTTTCATAGAAGGTGGTCGCACCTTCACTATCATGTTAGATGCTTCATCAAGTTTGTTAGAAATAAACCTCTCAAAATTGAGCTATGAAAACTTCGTCATCTAGTCCATGTCAGGACCATCTTCATCAAGTTTGTCAAAGACAAACCACTCAAATACTGAGCTATGAACATTTAATCTTTATCCATCAAGTCCATATCAGGACCACCCAAGAAAAAGGGTTATCGATCATTAAAAGATTTTACTATTATCCATCAAGTCCATCCTAGGACCACCCATACAATGGGCTATGAACCATCAAAGTCTATTGCAATAGCCTACCCAAACAAAGGGCTATGGACCATCTAGTCTATCACAATAGACTATCCAAACAAAGGGCTGTGGATCACTATAAGAGATTAAGCCCCATTTTTACTAAGGATTCTAAAATTGTTTTCTTTGTTGGGCCTTCGGTTAAAGGATCAACCAAATTCTTCTCAAACCTCACATATTCCAAGGAAATAACTCCTCCCTTTAACAATTGTTTTACAACTCCATGTCTAGGACCTATATGTCTCCTTTTTCCATTATATGCATTATTCTTGGCAATACCTATGGCAACATATGAATCACAGTATACAGAGACAGGTAATTTTAGGGTTTTATTATACTTAGTTAAATTATGATTAATGAATATATCTAAGTTTATGTCTATTATAACTCTTATAATAAGGTTTTTACTCTAATGTTCTAGGTGAATTAAACCATTTAATTAACCAAGTGACATTGCATGCTACAGGACTAAGGTTAATTCAACTCAAGTTTCGAGTTAGTTCCCAAGTAGGAAGTGTTCCGTAAATTGTCATCTTAAGAATTCCCAACCTAGACAGAACTTCACCAGTAAAGTTTCTTTATAACCTAAAGTCTTGTTTGTCTTATTAGTCATATTTTAAATCTATTAATATAGAAACAAATTCTAATCTTATTAGAATTAATGTGATCTAAGGTCTAAATTAATTTTAAACATTTTAAAATTAATTCCAATTTCTTTAAAATCTTAAGCTTGCATGCAACTCTTTATTATAGGTTGAAGGTTACTAAATATTAATTTTATAATCATGCTTTCTATGGTTTACTTGATTAACAATCAAATTCTAATTAACAAGAAAACCATATTATATGCATTTCGTGACTTTAATATAACAATTATATTAAACTATGGATGTGTCATGCTTAATGCAAATTGATTTTCAACTTTATTAATATAACACGTATATTAAACAACTCATGAAAATCTACCAAGCATATACAAGACATTAATAAATATAATCTTTATATTTACTTAAGTAATGTCATGCATCATGCTTTTCCAATTTCATATATTTAACCTATCAAAATATATTAAATAACTCATGAAATTATATACAAATCATGCATTAAAATCATACTTTATAATGCTTATAATATATTAAAATGCATAAGTTGAAGGAGTGTGAGGTCTAATGCGGAAGCGTAGATCGTATCCCAATTTCAATTTCACATAATTATAATACAGAGAAACATAAATTATGAATTTTACAAAATTTACAGCATGCTATTTAGATTAGACAGAAAAGGATAAGGAATTAGATTGTTGGCTTTTTGGCCCTTAATATCAAATTAATTAATTTTAATTAATTAATTAATCAATGTTTTGATGATAACAAACTCAATTTTTAATTATGTTATTCAAATGGATGTGAAAAGTGCATTTTTAAATGGTTATATCATGGAGGAAGTTTATGTAGAACAACCTCCGGGTTTGAAAGTTTTGATTTTCCTAATCATGTCTATAAGTTGAAAAAGGCTCTTTATAGCTTAAAACAAGTTCCAAGAGCTTGGTATGATAGACTTAGTAATTTCTTGCTTGAGAATGGATTTAAAATGGATAAAATTGATACTACTCTTTTTATTAAGGCTAAAGAAAATGATATACTTTTAGTACAAATATGGATGATATTATTTTTTGTTCTACTAATCCATCTTTGTGTAAGAATTTTCTAAGTGTATGCATAGTGAATCTGAGATGAGTATGATGGGAGAACTTAGCTTCTTGGACTCCAAATCAAACAACTCAAGGATGGTATTTTCATAAGTCAAGAAATACACAAGGGATTTGCTCAAAAGGTTCAAATTCAATGAAGGTAAAATTGGCAAAACTCCTATGAGCACATCCACTAAGCTTGACAAGGATGAAAAAGGTAAGTGTGTGGATATAAAAAGTTATAAGGTATGATTAGATCTTTACTTTATTTAACCGTAGTAGACCCGATATATGTCTAATGTATGTCTTTGTGCTAGATTTCAATCTTGTCCTAAGAATCACATTTACATGCCGTTAAAAGAATTTTTAAATATTGGGTACTATTGATTTAGGTTTATGGTATCCTAGAAATGTTGAATTTAATTTGGTAGGATATTCCGATGCGGATTTTGCGGGTAGTTTACTTGATCGTAAGAGTACTAGTGGGACTTGTCAATTTCTTGGTAGTTCCTTAGTTTCTTGGTTTAGTAAAAAGCAAAATTCGGTTGTCTTATCCACTTACCGAAGCAGAATAA
>NC_052355.1:32547062-32549918 GCF_009727055.1 Benincasa hispida | reverse complement strand
CTGAAATCTTAATGTTTTAATATGTCCATAGCGTAGAGCTAGAAACAACGATTCCAAACCTCTTGAATCACTCAAATCGGAGCTAAAACGAAGACGATATGACCGAAACAAGTCTATAGAGAAAATACGTGGTGGATGACGTGGCATAAACCAGACCATTTGCATGTAGACATGTGGCAGCATATTGGTTAAATGGTGGATCATTAAGAGATTAATATATGATGGACTCTTTGATTTTTGGATTGATTTAAATAAAAAAAATTGAAATTTAAAAGGAAAATAAATTTAATTTATTATATTTTGTTGTGTATCTAACGACTAGTTTAGTTTTAAAATCTCCACCATTGATTTTTCTTTTCCAAAATCCAATGTCCAAATTAATTGTGGTTTCTAAAAATTTTCATCTCTATATAAACCATCTTCCTCTTCAAATTTTAAACAACAAATTTTACATTTCATAATCCTCAAAACTCAAAAGTTCCATGTTGCTCTCTCTAAGTTCCCAATTTTTTTTCTTTTCATATTATTCTTGAGAGAGTGTTATTGTATTGTGAGGATAAACTTTATTGGGCTTAAACTTGTAAATCCACTCATGAGAGTTGTATTGTTTCTTCAAAAATTTCAACATTTGTAACAGTTTATCCTAAACCGTGGAAAGGATCGGGTTTGCCTTGAACCCGTAAAAGGAGCGGTGGTGTAACGGTTGGGCTCTAATCCGTGGAAAGAGTCGGAAAGATTTTATTCAAATTCCAAGAAGCGCTTGGGAGTGGAGTAAGTCAGTTTGACCGAACCACTATAAAATTATGGTGTCTTCTTCTCTAACTCTTCCTTTTTATTTTTGCAATTAATTTAAGTATTATTGTTGTATGTTTAGTTTGTTCTTATTTATTTGCTAAAATTTGATAGAATTAAATTATCACATTTTTATCATTATTTTTGCATAAATTGAATTTTTCTTTTTATTTATAAAAAGTTATTAATTAGTTTAATTGGGTTAATTTAGAAAAAAAAGTTTAATTAAACCTTATTCACCCCTCTAGGTTTCCATATCGATCCAACAATTTGGTATCAGAGCGGGTTGCTCTTCTTAAAATATTTATTTCTGATAAACTTAATTGTTTTTTAGCTATGGCAACTTTTTGTTTTATCTCCTTTAGCGATATCAATCTATTACAAAGCCTCATTACAAAGTCTCCTTCTTTATGTACTAATTATAGTATTGGAAAAATAGAATGAGATTTTTCTTGCTTTCTATTGATTATTGACTTTATTGCAGTTGCTAGTTGTTATGCTCAAATTCTTTGGATGAAACAAACTCTTTGTGATTTTGGATTAAAGTTTGATAATGTGCATATATTTTGTGATAATACTAGTGCTATTAATTTGACTAAAAATCCTATACATCATTCTAGGACTAAGCATATTGATATTAGGCATCACTTTATTAGATAGCATGTGCAAAATGATAATATTACTCTTGAATTTGTAGGCTCTAATAATCAATTAGCGGATATTTTTACCAAGTCTTTGAATGAAGAAAACTTTTGCAATAGGCTTGAGCTCGATATTATTCGTTTTTATGCCTCTTGATTTTATAATTTTACTTGTTAAATCTTTTAGAAGGCATTTTGATAGGGGAAGATATGGAAAGCATGTGTTAATATTCTTAGTGGGAGTTGTGCTAAATTTATGTTCATGTTTTTAAGGGAAACATTTATGTAGTTCTAAATTTTTCTAAATTATTCTTTTTGATGATTCCAAAGGAGGAGAAGTTTAAGAAAAATATGCTATAAATTTGTTATGATTTTGATTGTATTAATTAGGGGGAGAATTTATTTTTTTGAGGGAATTTCAAGAATGATCTTTATGGTGATATGTTGAATTTTATTATGTGCTATATATGGTTTACATGTATTTCAAGCTATTTTTATTGAATGGTTTTCCATCATAAAAAATGGGAGGTTGTTGGCTTTTTGACCCTTAATCTCAAATTAATTAATTAATCAATATTTTGATGATAACAAACTCAATTTTTAATTACTGAAAATCTTAGTGTTTTAATATGTCTATAGCGTAGATCTCGGAACAACGATTCCAATACCTCTTGAATCACTCAAATCGAAGCTAAAACGAAGACGATATGACCGAAACAAGTCTATAGAGAAAATACCGTGGTGGATGACGTTGCATAACCAGACCATTTGCATGTAGACATGTGGCAGCATATTGGTTGAATGGTGGATCATTAAGAGATTAAATATGATGAACTTTTGATTTTTGGATTGATTTAAAATAAAAAAAAATTGAAATTTAAAAGAAATTTAAAAGGAAAATGAATTTAATATTATTTTATGTTTGTGTCTAACGGCTAGGTTTTTACACATGGTATGTTTTTTATTTTTGGATTGACTTTAAAGAGAATGAATTTTTTTAAAAAAAATGAATTAAAAGGAAAATGAATTTAATGTTATTTTATGTTTGTGTCTAACGGCTAGTTTTTGACACATTGTATGTTTTTTTATTTTTTGGATTAATTTTAAAAAGAAATTGAAATTCAAAAGAAAAGAAATTTAATATTATATATTTTTTTTGTATCTAACGACTAGTTTAGGTTAAAATCTCCACCATTGATTTTTCTTTTCCAAAATCCAATGGTCCAAATTAATTGTGATTTCTAAAAAATTTTCATCTCTATATAAACCATCTTCCTCTCCAAATTTTAAGTAAACAAATTTTACATTTCATAATCCTCCAAAACTCAAAAGTTCCATTGTTGCTCTCTCTAAGTTCCCAATTTTTTTTCTTTTCATCTTATTCTTGAGAGAGTGTTATTGTATTGTGAGGATAAACTTGTTG
>NC_052355.1:32460726-32547047 GCF_009727055.1 Benincasa hispida | reverse complement strand
TATTGTGTTCTTCAAAAATTTCAACATTTGTAACGATTTGATCCTAAACTGTGAAAAGGATCGGGTTTGCTCTTGAACCCGTAAAAGGAGCGGTGGTGTAACGGTTGAGCTCTAATCCGTGGAAAGAGTCGGAAAGATTTTATTCAAATTCCCAAGAGGCGCTTGGGGAGTGGAGTAGGTCAAGTTTGACTGAACCACTATAAAATTATGGTGTCTTCTTCTCTAACTCTTTCCTTTTTATTTTTGCAATTAATTTAAGCAATTTATTGTATGTATTAGTTTGTTCTTATTTATTTGCTAAAATTTGATAGAATTTGATAGAATTAAATTATCACATTTTTGTCATCTTATTTGTTGCATAAATTGAATTTTTCTTTTTATTTATAAAAAGTGTATTAATTAGTTTAATTGGGTTAATTTAGAAAAAAAAAAGTTTAATTAAACCTTATTCACCCCTCTAGAGTTACCATATCGATCCAACAATTGGGACTCTAGCGTATTCCAAATTACCTTTGCTGAATTTTGGACCACTAACATATCAAACATCGAACAGTCATATGAATCAGCAAATGGCTATAGACTGTTTTGTTGTCTTTCTCATATTTATCAAAATTAATTGCGGGGGACTATTTTGGTTGGTCAAAAATATCAAGGGGTTCTTTGGAGGATTCTTGATCAGAGACATTAGTCAACTTTTTGGTATTAGTCGAAACCTCTATGGTGAGGATATAATCAACCTCCAACTATTCGAAGAAGATCAATAATTTTTTAGACCAACAACGATAGTTCGCTCCATGGAGTGGTTCGAGCTTGGATAAATCGATGAGGAACTTACCATTCTTGATGAAATCTGGATATAATTCCTTTCACATTGTTAGAATAGATACTGAGAAGAGTTGCTACATCATGGAGGAACCACTACCCTAAAAGTAATTACAGTGCGACCTCTATGCTAATCACTATACCTAGGAGATTATGGAATCTCTACGAGGGATGTTTAGACAACCATCCTTCTCCTTGAGACATGATGCTATCAAATATGTTTACAATCTTCGAATGAAAGAATGGGCCTCTGTTAGAGAACATGTCCTAGACATGATGGTCTATTTCAATGTGGTAGAGGTAAACGGAGCTGTCGTAGATGAGAGGAATCAAGTCGGTTTTATTCTAGAGTTTCTTCTGAAGAGTTTCTTGCAATTTCACACTAATGCGTTAATGAATAAGATAGAATACAACATAACTATACTTCTCAATGAGCTATAGGTTTTTCAGTCTATTTTGAGAACAAAAAGGACAAGAAGTGAAGGTAAATGTTGCCTCCCTTGAAGAATAACAAGAGAAAGAAAAAAAAGAAAACTTCTACAAGCTGTAAAGGCAAGGCTAAAGCTGCAGACAAAGGAAAATGTTTCTACTGCAGTGAGGATGGACACTGAAAGAGAAACTGCCCACAATACCTTGTAGAGAAAAAAATGGAGAAAGCAAAATAAGAAAACTAATTCCTGAGGATTGCTTGCAGTGAGATAATGCTCCAAGTTGTGAACATGGGAGAATATCTCAGAAAGACCAGTGGGATATTTTAAAGTTGCTGACAAAAGATGAATTCGGTTACTTTAAGTTGTTTTATCTTTTGTAAAGGACATGTTGTATATAATCTTTTATTATAAATGAAATGTTCATTAACAAAAATTAATTTTTATATTTGTTCTACAATAAAGCAACTTCTATTAAAACCAACCAAAGTTTAAGGTCATTTCAAATATTTAGATATTTAAAACGGCTGAAAAATAATAAGGTAAAAGATGTATTCTGGTGCTTATCTTTGGTAATTAAGATTATTGTCACATCATTTCTTAATGAGATTAAGACAGTTAAAAGTGGTCCTCTAAATAAGTTAGAAAACAAATCTTTTAACTCTATGTGTGTCTTATATTGAAGACAAGATGATCAAAAAAACCAAAGAACCCTTAAAAGCTTATACATTCAGATCTTTATGGTCTGGTGAATGTTAAAGCATAAGAAAGGGTATGAATATTTCAGTAGTTATTCTACAGTACAATTGTATTTACCTAAATTGTAAGTTTAGAATACTTGAAAGTTTCAATGTGTATGAAACTTGTTAGGTAAAAATAAGCAAAATACTTTGATTAGATCGAAGTAAATGATAAAGAGAATCAGAGATTTCTAGGGCTATTTTGATAAAATATGAAATCTAGTGATAATTCTCTACATCTAGTTGCCTTAATCGTTTTGAACGTCATTCTAATTTAAGGTGTTTCTAAAACTCCATATGAGATATGGAGAACTCATAAAAGTTGTTTATGATATGTAAAATATGTTTACATAGTTCAGAAATCTGGAATAGATCGTCACATGTGTTAGTGTTGAAACCTTAAGTATTGGAATACCGTTCAAATAGCATGCCTATTTGTAGGAAACCCAAAAGTAGTATACTTTTCATGTAAAAGAAAATCAAGTGTTTGTATTGACAAATGCTAAATTTTTTCTAGAAAAGTACATGAGATCACCATGTATTATTTTGTTTCCATAAAAAGTAAAGTGTATATCAATAAAGAGTTATTGATTAAAGCTGACACTTTAAAAAAAGTTATTTGGACAAGTCTAATGCATCTTACTAGAGTTAAGGGTACCTCGATGTAGTGGGAGGAATGTATGACAGCCTAGCCATTATTTGGGTTTAATGAAAACTCAAGTCATCAGGTCTTGGTGACAGTGTCGAGAAACAAGAAGTTATGAAAATAAGATGCATTCTCTATATTGTTTTGAATCGAAGTCCGTCGTATACAAATATGTTTAAGAGATCCTCTCGGCTAAAGTGTTTGAGGATCACCTAGTGAGACTAGGACTACAGGTTATATAACATACAGGTGGGAGAAAAACTCGTGGGTATGTGATATCTAAGAATGGGTATATGATACTTAAAGGCAAACCATGGGTATCTGATTGTAAGAGTATATCAGCATGCAGCGGAAGTAACAAGGATCAATAAGCACTCTAATTCATTGATTTTGGCAGAAACTAAAGCATGTTCATCTAACATAAGAGGGTTTGAAGTCATACCTTTGTAGAACTCTTCAAGATCTCAATTCCCAGTCGTTGTCTTCTCTGAAACTTGTTATGAACCACCTCAATATCTTCCCCACTATCCTCTTGAAGCTTTACAATAAGTTGTAGGACTCAAGAACAACTTGAACGAAAGAAAACTAGGAGAGTAGCTCACTGCTATAATCTACTTTGAAGAACAATTCTTCAGCTCGAATTTTTCTGAAAAAAACTCTTTGAATGCATGCCTCAATTCCACTTCAATCTTCTTTATTTATTGTAGCTCTCTAATGCAAAGAAGATGGTTGCATAAGATGCAGCTCATGCTTGGAATTATTGAAGCAAATGTGAATGGTTTTTGTGTGAGCTAGTTAAAAATGATCATGGAAAAACTCATTTTTCCATTTGTGTTGATTTTTCAATTTTTCAAACAACCAAATGATTTCAAAAAATAAATTTGCTTTTAAAATTGAAAATATGATTAATTTTATAAAATTAATTTCATAAATTAATTTTATAATAAAATTAATAAATAATTATTTAAATAATTCAATTAATTCTAATTAATTTAATATCAAATATCAAATTAATTTTTACACAAATTCCCCTTCATATATTTAAATCATATTTAAATATAAATTCTCTTGTTTCATTTAATTCTAATTTGAACGTTTCAAATTAACTTATCAACACTCTAAAACTAATCCATTTACGAGTTAGTAGGGGGACCTCATGGACCTACAGATCATGGACTCCAACGATCCGAGATTAATTGGCTAAACTCATTATATCGAATTAACCCTCAATCGTTGACTAATAAGTCACTCAAGTAAAGCTCATAGTTGAACTCTCCTCACTATAGATATATTATGTCCACTTGATATAACCATGATCAGTAAGTCGATCCTTCACAGGTCGTTCGTAATCACAACTAGGTCAAGATCACCGTTTTACCCTGTAAATACATCTCGTTCTTTAAGTGCCTACTGACCCTCTAATGAACAATTTTGGTTCATAATACTTATGAAACAAGTCCTTTCTCTATCAAGAGAAGGCATGACCCCAATTGTTCAAAACCTAGAATCAGTACTTAAGAGAACAACCTATCTACTAACCCTAAATCGAGTAGGAGTAAATTTTATCTTGTAAGGCTATGTTCCCATCTATTCATCTGGTCTTATCCCTAAAATGAAAGGCTTATTGAGCAGTGCTATTGAACTACTCTCACCCATGCAGATCAAAGGATAATCTCGAACAAACAGATTTCATAGCTAGCTCAGAATTAAGATCGAGTTAAACTAGTTTACTTAATAATGAAATAGTCAGTTTTAACAGTAAACGATCGTTATAAAGAAAAGTGACTATTTTCGTGGTCCAGTCTATATGCAAACTCATTGCATAGGATGCCTCCACTCACATGTCTTTACATGAATGATATGTGGATCACATCATTTGTACTACCTACAAAATGGGTTGCATCCAATAGTGTTACCAGGATGAGATACCCAATTTCATCCATATACTTATTTGACCATTTAGACTATATACTATTAACTTGATCCTGTTTATGTCACCACTAAAGTTAAAGTATTCACACTATAGCCATGGATATGTTTATTGGATTTTCATAATAGAATGCAAAATAAAAAAATTTATTGAATAAATTACTCATTAATATTTTATTGATAAATAGAATGTTTAACACGAACTGCAAGTTCTAGGACATTCCCAACAGTAATGCCCTAATTTATTGTATTTCTATGTAAAACTCAAAAACTCAATGTATATATATATATATATATATATATGTTACCACTAGAGTTTTAGTCTAAGTGGAAGTTTGTTGGGTCTTATATTCTAAAACCCGTGGTTTATAAACAATAAATCATTTTGTAAATCAATAAAGTTGTTATTGAAGTTTGATTCAATAAATTTGAATTGAATATATGAATTGCTTATTTTATTTTAGAAATAAATCCAATAAACTACAAGATCCATGACTATTACATGATTATTTGACCTTTATGTTGAGATATAAGAGTAGATTAGGGTCGAGTAAATAGTTTAAATGATCTATAGTACATGAATAAGATTGACTGCTTGATGACATGCAGAAATGCATATCATCTTAGGTCTTTTACTTAGAATTATGAAGGTTGTTAGGCAGAATATGCGTCGATCATGATAGAAATTCAGAAGAACATGAGTTTGCGTCGATCAGCATATCGAATCTCAGCTAACCCATTATTTTGTGTTAATTATACGTTCAATGTTCTATCTTTGTAACTAATGTAGGAAATGAACGCAAACGTGGAAACCAGACCACCGCATAGACGACCGCATGCAGAGAAGCTCTCCATCGCAAGGCAGACGCATTAGATCAATGCATGGGTGTTGCGGTGATCAAGCCACATGCATCCATCGCATGGGAATTGCGCTCGTCAGGCGATTGCGATCATCATGTAGAGTTGCGGTATTAAGGGAATGTGGCCATTGAATGATTGCGGCAACGCGACAATGCAAATTAATGGATCAATGCAAGGTAGGTGAAATGAATACATCAACGCATCTATCTCGAGAAAATCCAAAGTTGATGTTGACATTTGACCTACCACGCCGTTAGTGGAAGAGGTTCAGAAAAGGACTAATGCGTCGAACGTCAGACTTAGAGCAGTCCAATTAATACTGTAGGTAATCCAAGCTCTATAAATAGAGGCCGGTGACCTGAAATTCAATCATCCGAAGATTATCCCTCAACCGGGGATTTTCCCCGCGATCCACACAAAATGCGTGAGAAGACGCCTAGAGTTCTTCACCTCCTTCATCCATTCCGAGTGACGACCGGAGCCTTCGATCGAAACTAGATCTTGAGAGAGTCAGCTCCTCCGCCCATCTATGGCACCACCGGTAGCCTTGACGCACATCCGCTGGAAGCAAAACTTTTGCTTTCAGCCGGTTATTTCTTTTCCTTTCTTTTTCTATATTGTATTGTATGACATCTGAAATTAAGGGATTAATATAATTGTTTTCAATGCATTTCTCTGTTCCTTCGACTCCATCTCCATCTTCTTGCTTAGCATCATTACTTTCATTGCAAACTTAGTGGGATTACGTGGGTATTGCATACATAGTCATGTAGATTAGGGATATGAAGCATGTAGCAAACCACCGAGAGGTATGCATTGCGTAAGTGTATAAGAAAACCTTATTTGCTTAGTGTGAAGCTGCTGCAATGTCTGTCTATAGGCTTACGCATTGTTTGTCTATGAGTGAAGTCAGCAACAACCAATTACCCGGGAGGGTAAGTGGTTGGACGCATTAAGCAATGTATGTGTTGTTCACTAGGGATAGTAACAACCTTGCGTCAACCAAGTTCATGCGATTGTCTTGTAGTATGTATGCTTCATTCATCCATTAGGGATACTCGAGAGGGTAGTCTAAGGATAGGATCTAGGATTGGGAAGGTCATGTCAGAATCTAGGCTCGGGAGAGTCAGATTAGAACACATAATACAAGAGATAGGAGATTAGGAATAAGCACTGTTTGCTATTAGCTTATCGCATGCATCCTAGAGATAGGATACGATTGAGTGCGGTCACCGCAGCGTTGTGTGTATTTTACATCATCGCATAGGAAAAGAGTAGAGACTTAGGAATAAGCTCTATAGACACTTTTGCATTCAACACATACGTCCTAGACTTAGAAGCACCGCATTTTCATTGGAAAATGATTTGTCGTGCATGAGTGTAGCATGATCGCATTGGCTTGCGTTGACTAGGGTTGCCCTCGCAGTCACTCTTAAGGGTTGCAATGAAAACATCTCCGCATTTTATCTATTTTTCATACATTTATTTCATGTCAAGGTTTGTCGTATCTCTACCTTTCATGCATATTCTCATTGTGTTGTCTGTTAGATAGGAGTAGGAGTAGGATTAACTAGCAACATCCCCTCCATTCTTTTATTTAAACCACCGCATGCACATCACCACAAACATATAGTTACAAGTCCCTATGTTCGACCTCGGACTACCCGAGAAACTTGCGTCCATGTTATACTTGCCATGAACACAAGAAAACTTGTGAAAGGATGCATGGTCATCGCATACATTTATTAACGCATATTCATTCCAACACATGACTATCGATGCATGACTATCAACACATATCTTAGGAACATGCATCGCATAACGCATCCACGGGATTTTAGTTGTCGAGTAAAATTGACTTTCAATTTCCCGTCATCGGTGCTTTGTTCTGGTAACACTATCGGATGTAGCTCATTTATTAGTTGTTACAATTTGTTGTAAGGTGCTACAAACGAAGTGATCCTGATTCATTCATGTATTGACATGAGGAATGGAAACGTTCTATGCAATGAGTTTGTATAAAATTGGACCAAGAAACAAGTCACTCGTACTCGATAATATTGTTTACTATTAAAGTCTGACTATTTCACTTAGATGACCTAGGTAACTCGATCTTAATCCTAAGCTAACTATGAACTCCCGTTTATTCGGGATTATCCTTAGATTTGTATAGGTGAGGTTTATCTCAACAGTGCCAGCTTAATAAGCCTCCCATTTCAGGGGTAAGACAGAGTAGATAGCTGGGGACATAGGGTTCAAGACGAAATTCATGCCTATCCAATTGAGGAATAAGAGAAAGGTTGTTCTCTTAAGTGTTGAATTCAGATATTTAACAATGGGTCCCACCCTCTAATTGGCCCGAGAGGGATCCGATTTAGTAATGGATCACAAACCAATTGTTCATAAGAGGATCAGTGGAACTTAAGGAGCAAAACGTTATTTTGGGGGTAAAATAGCATTTGACCTAGCCGTTATTACGAACGACCTGTGAACGGTCGACTTACTAATTATGGTTAAATCAAGTGGACACAAATATATCTACAGTGAGGAGAGTGCAACTATGAGCTATAGTGATGTGACTCGATAGTTAAAGAATATTGATTAATTCGGTCTAAAGTGTTTTAGCCAATTAATCTCAAATCATTGGAACTCATGATTTATAGGTACATAAGGTCCCTTACTAGCTCGTAAAACATGAACACCTTGAATTAGTAAATTGAATGAATTTCGAATGATATCAATTTGAAGTGATCAAATTGAATTTCAATTTGAAATGTTCAAACTGAATTTCAATTTGAAACGTTCAAATTAAATTTAGGGTTTGAATTTAAATAGTTCAAATTCAAATTAGGGTTATATAATTATATTCGATATAATTAATTGACGTTTAATTTATCGAAGTTAAACAAAATTGTAGAGTTTATAATATTTAAATATTGATTACATTTTCATGTCTAAATATTAGGTGTGTGATTAATTTAATATTTTATAATATGTGATTAATTTAATATTTGATAATAAATTGTTATTTAATTGATTAAATATGTTTAATTAACTAAAATCAAATTAATTTTCATTTTTTATTTAATTTGAGAAATTGAATTTTTGAAATTATGAATTTAATAAATTTTGAATTAATTAAATAAGTTTTAGTTTATTTGGAGTTAATTAAATAAGTTTTAGTTAATTTGGAATTAATTAGAACAAGAATTTAAAATAGAAATTATATTGATAGTGGAAAAATCCAATTTTTCCAAATTGGATGTGTTTTCATATTATACGAACATATAGCCACAACTTGCAAGTGAGAATTGAAGTGGCATTGACCAATGCCTTAGTGTTTGCATGAAGATGATACATAAAACTCTCAAAAATTGCTTATGAAGATGAGAAAGAGTTGCTGAAAAATTAATTTTCAGCAGAGAAAATATTCTTCACCAGAAACCCATTCTATTCCCTTCACAAATTCACTTCAATCTTGAGTTCTACCACTCAAATTCAAGGCTGAGAATATTAGAGAAGATCTCTTGGTGGTTCACTGAAGATTTGGAGTTGAGAATTCGTGAGGAGCAGCTTGGGCCGGAGAGGAATTCTTCAAAGGTATGTGTTTCTTGAAACCATCTTATGACCCTATGAACATGCTTGTTTTAATGTCAAAACTACGGAATTAGAATGCTTAATGATCCTGTTTTCTTCCACTTCTTGTTTCTGTAATCCAATAATTAGTATCAGAGCATCATTTAAGCATTCAATTCGATTTAATTTTTGCTTGGTGGGTGTTTTTCATAAGTTGTATGAAAATGATTAACTGATATGGTTTTTCTGAGTTTTGGCATTGTTTTCTCTTCAATTATGTTGTAATTCTTGTAATTGGCTCTTGATTGATGGGTCTTAATGTGTGATTAAGTGTTTGTAATTCGATTGGAGTCATTAGAGTTGCAATTAGGATGTAATTGAAGAAAGAAGTGAAGAAGGTCAAGCAACAGGAATTGGATTTTCAGCCACTTGATGGT
Organism: Benincasa hispida; assembly: GCF_009727055.1. Taxonomy (NCBI): domain Eukaryota; kingdom Viridiplantae; phylum Streptophyta; class Magnoliopsida; order Cucurbitales; family Cucurbitaceae; genus Benincasa; species Benincasa hispida. Next base: position 32,537,608 of record NC_052355.1, on the reverse strand, counting down.
ACTCGATGGTATTTTGGTAAAATACTCGATGCACGATGCCATGCTCGATGCTATTTTTTTGAAATACTCGATGCTCGACGGCATATTCGATGGTATTTTGGAAAAATACTCGATGCACGATGCCTACTCGATGGTACTTTAATAAATACTCGATGCACGATGCCATACTCGATGGTATTTTTGTGAAATACTCAATGCAAGATGCCATACTCGATGGTACTCGATGGCATTTACTTGATAGTATTTTGGTGCATACTCGATGCACGATGCCATACCCAATGGAATACTCGATGCACGATGGCGTACTCGATGCTTGATAGTACTCAATGGTTTTTTGCCCGATCCAGCCCAATTTTGAGAATTGAAGGTCTGGTTCGAAAGGTTCGGGTCCGATTCAAGGCGGTTCGAGTGGTCCAGATGTGTTTTGGAGCCAGTTTTGGTTATTATTTATTGTCATAATTAGGCCTTTCTTTGCTTGAAAATACCGAAACTAAAACAATATCAGTTTGCGTTTATTTATTTATGCATGTGATGTATGCTATATTTAAATAAATCCCCAGCAACAGCGCTAAAAACTTGGTGACGGAAAATCAGAAGTCAACTTTACTCGACAACTAAAATCCCGTGGATGCGGTATGCGATGCATGTTCTTAAGATATACGTTGATAGTCATGCGTTGAACTGATAATGTGTTAATGAATGTATGCAATGACCATGCATCCTGTCACAAGTTTTCTTGCGCTCATGCCAAGTTTAACGCGAACGCAAGTTTTTCGGGTAATCTGAGGTCGAACACAGGGACTTGTAGCTATATGTATGTGGTAATGTGCATGCGGCGGTTTAAATAAAAGAATGGAAGGGAGGTTGCTAAGTTAACCCTACTCCTACTCCTATCTAACAGACAACGCAATGAGAATATGTATGAGAGGTAGAGATATGACAACACTTGACATGAAATAAATGTATAGGAAAATAGATAAAATACGGAGATGATTTCATTGCAACCCTTAAGAGTGACCGCAAGCGCAACCTTAGTCAACGCAAGCCATGCGATCATGCAACACACATACAATAGTAAACCACCTCACGGTGCGAATGCTACGGCTTCTAATGTTAGAACGCATGCGATATATGCAATAAGTCTATAGGACCTATACATAAGCCTCTATTCTCATTTATGCGATGACAAAGTGACACACACACAAATAAGACAACCACATAATATCATACCTATCCCTAGGGTGCATACGATGCAATGTTGACAAAAAGAGCTTATCTCTATGTCCCTATCTCTTGCTTATGCCGATCTAATCTCGCTCTCTCGAGTATAGATTCTAACCTAGCTCTCTCGAGTCATTAGGTTGTTTCTTTATACTCTCTCTCGAGTAGCTCTAAAGGGGTGTTGGGCACAACATAAAACAAGACAAACGCATGAACTTGGTTGATGCAAGATTATTCCTATCTCTGGTGAATAATTCATACATTGCTTAATGCGTCCAACTACTTACCCTCCCGGGCAGTTGATTGTTGCTGATTTTACTCATAAACAAGTAATATGTTAGCCTATAGATAGGCGTTGTAGCAGCTTCACACTAAGCTAAGCAAATAAGATTACTCACACACTCACACAACGCACACCTCTCGGTGGGTTGCTACATGCTTCATATCCCTAATCCACATGACTAAGTATGTGATACCCAAGTAATCTCACTAAGTGTTGCAATGAAAGTAAAGATGTTAAGCAAAAAAGCTGGAGATGGAGTCGAAGGAACAAAGAAATGTATTGGAAATAAATTATATTAATTCCTTAATCACAAAATGTCATACAATACAACATAAGAAAAGAAAGAAAATTGAAATGACCGACTGGAATCAAAGATTTTCTTCTAGCGGATGTGTGTCAAGATTGTCGGTGGTGCCATGGATAGGCGGTGGAGCTGATCTCTCGAGATCTAGCTCCAGTCGAAGGCTCCGGTCGTCACTCGGAATGGATGAAGGAAGTGAAGAACTCTCAAACTTCTTCTCACGCGTTTTTCTGGATCGCAACGATCCGCCCTAAGCGAACCTCAGGCGAAAACCTTAGATCACTTGAATTTCTGCTCTCAGCTTCTATTTATAGAGCTTGGGTCGCCGACAGCATTAATTGGACTGCTCTGAGTCTGACATTCGGTGCGTTAGTCCTTTCTAAACCTCTGCCACTAACGGCGTGGTTGGTGAAATGTCAGCATCATCTTTTGGTTTGTCTCGAGGTAGATGCGTTGATGCGTTCATTCCACAAACCTTGCGTTGATCCCATTAGTATGCATTGTTGCATAGCCGCAATCATTCAATGACCGCATTCGCTTAATACCACAACTCTACATGATGACCGCAATCGTTTGATGAGCACAACTCCCATGCGATGGACACATACGACTGATTACCGCGACATCCATGCATTGATCGATGTGTTTACCTTTGCGATGGAGAGTTTCTCTGTATGCGGTCGTCTATGCGGTGGTCCGATTTTCGCGTTTGCGTCCATTTTCTGTTTTAGCTATAAAAATAGAACATTGAACGCATAATAACGCAAAATAACGGGTTAGCTGAGATTCAACATGCTGATCGGCGCAAGCTCATTTTCTTGTGATTTCCTATCATGATTGTCGCATATTCTGCTTAACAACCTTCATAATTCTAAGTAAAAGGCCTAAGATGATATACATTTCTGCATGTCATCAGTATGCCATGTGGATTTAAAATCTCACCATAGGAAGCATGTTACATGCATTGAAAGTATGTTATAAGTTGTTATAATATACAGTATGCATGTTTAGGGTTTTATATGTTTTAATATAAGTGTTATATTAAATCATGAGATGTCTGATGTATGTTATGGATGTCAAGCATGTCTAAAGTTTTATAAGTTGTTATAAAATTGGGTTAGACTTTTAAAATCCATAACAAAGATAAGTTGTATGCTCACGTAAGTTAACCACATGTTTTAATAGTTAAAATAGGTCGACGTCTTCTAAAATATGATTACAAACTCAACCGATATATAATCGTGTCTAAGGTTGAAAGTAATTAAATTGGCAGTCTACGAAACACCTCCTACTTGGGGATTATGGCTGAATAATTGAGCATTGTTAACTACTTTTATGAGCAAAACGTGAGTAGTGTGAGGTTTTAAAACTGGTTTATCACTTAGACATCGTAAGTGAAATCCAAATATAACGTTATATTTGGATAAACACCTAGACTTAGGTTGTTTAAATTAGCAAGAACAAATCTGAGAAAAAATATACCCAAAAAAATGTTAGGACACTTCAGTGGGAGTTTAATAACATATATGATATACTATTAGAACACTTTAGTGAGAATTTATTAAGAATGCTTCAGTGAGAGATTAATAATATATACGATATGTTATTTTTAGCTCTCGCATCCCTAAGAGTTCATATTGAGATTCATGCTTCGCTTCGTGTCGATTATACCTCAACTGCTCCATTCAAAAAGTGTTTGCATGATTCAAGATCTAGGTGAATAGGGGAAGTTGTTCACAGTAAAATCGAAAGTATCAAGATCTAGGTGAATAGGGGAAGTTGTTCACAGTAAAATCGAAAGTGATGTTTTGATTTTAAATCTCACATCCTAAGATGTTCACATCGTGAGATCTGTGCAACACTTCGTGTCGATTATACCTCGACTGTTCCATTCAGAAAGTGTTTGCATGGGATTAAGATCAAGGTGAATCATGGGAAGTTGTTCAATGTACAATTAAATATATGATATATTGATTTTAACTCTCATGTACCTAGAAAGTTCACACCGTGAGGTCTATACAACGCTTCGTGTCAATTATACCTCGACTGCTCCATTCAAAAAGTATTTGTATGGGTCAAGATCAAGGTGAATGAGGGAAGTAGTTCATAGTAAGTGGGTGACGGATATGTGTCAACTTGTCCTGCGGTCTCTTCCATTTTTTTGGACTGTGAAATTCCTATGTTGCGCCTGCTTATCGTCTTTATGTCGACCTTACTAGTCATTTAACGACGGCTATCCCTTCGGAGGGTTATAACATAGATTCGAAACAACTCAAACTCCAGAAATGGATAGGATTTCTTAGGTCTTTTTAAGAGTGGATCAGGTTCGAGTAAATAGTCTAAATGATCTATGTATATGAACAAGGTTGGGTGCCTTGTTCTGGTAACACTATCGGATGCGGCCCACTCTGTAGTTGTTACAATTTGTTGTAAGGTACTATAAACGAAATGACCCTGATTCTTTCATATATTGACATGAGAAGTAGGAGCGTCCTATGCAATGAGTTTGCATAAGATCGGACCAAGAAATAAGCCATTCTTACATTATCACGTTGTTTATTATTAAAGACTAATTATTTCGCTTAGATGACCTAGGTAACTCGCTTAGTCTTAAGCTAACTATGAACTATTGTTTATTCGGGATTATCCTTAGATTTGCATAGGTGAGGGTTGGCTCAACAGCGCCGGCTCAATAAGCCTCCCATTTCAGGGGTAAAACCGGATAGATAGCTGGGAACATAAGGTGCAAGACGGAATTCACACCTACCTAATTGAGGAATAAGAGAAAGGTTGTTCTCTTAAGTGTTTAAATCCGAGTCTTAAATAAGGGGTCCCACCTTCTCATTGGCCCGAGAGGGATTCAGTTTAGTAATTGGATCACAAACCAATTGTTCATTAGAGGGTTAGTGGAACTTAAGGAGCAAGATGTAATTTCGAGGGTAAAACAGCATTTGATCAAGCCGTTATTAGGGACAACCTGTGTAGGGTTGACTTACTAATTATGGTTACATCAAATAGACACAAATATATCTACAGTGATGAGAGTATAACTATCGAGCTATAGTGGTGTGACTCGATAGTCAATGAATATAGATTCATTTGGTCTAAAGAGTTTTAGCCAATTAATCTCAAATCATTAGAGCTCATGATCTGTAAGTCCATAAGGTCCCTCTACTAGCTCGTAAAACATGAACACCCTGAATTAGTAAATTGAATGAATTTGGAATAATATCAATTCGAAGTGTTCAAATTCAATTTCAATTTGAAATGTTCAAATTGAATTAGGGTTTGAATTTGAATAGCTCAAATTCAAATTATGATTTGTATAATTATATTTGATATCATTAATTAACGTTTAATTTACCAAAATTAAACAAAATTGGAGAGTTTATACTATTTAAATATTGATTTATACATTAATTACATGTATAGAATTCATGCTTAAATATTAAGTATGTGATTAATTTAATATTTGATATAAATTGTTATTTAATTAATTGAATGTGTTTAATTAATTAAAATCAAATTAATTTTTATTTTTTATTCAATTTGAGAAATTGAATTTTTGAAATTTTGGATTTAATTAATTTTGAATTAATTAAATAAGTTTTAGTTAATTTGGAATTAATCATACAAGAATTTAAAATGAAAATTATATTGATAGTGGAAAAATCCAATTTTCCAAATTGGATGTGTTTTCACAATATACATGCTTGGAGAAGACAAGGCAAAATATTGCAATATGTGTGAGCAAGTTAGGTGATGGATAATGGAAAAATCCATTTTTCCATTTTGTGTTTTTGTTTTCTTTTCATTTTTTAATTTTATCTAAAAATCAAATTTTGATTTAAAAAATCTATTTGATTTTAAAAATGAAAAATTAATTAATTTCATAAATTCATTATTAAATAAAACTTAATTAATTTAATATCAAATATTAAATTAATTTTAACACATATCCATCTTTATATATTTAAATATATAAATTCTCCTATTCCGTTTAATTCTAAAATTAAACATAATTATATCTCATATAATCACTAATTCCCTTAATTCTAATTTGAACGTTTCAAATTAACTTATCACGCTATTATAGAGCTAGTCCGTAGCTAGTAGGGGAACCTCGCGGACCTACAAATCATGGGCTCCAACGATCCGAGATTAATTGGATAAACTCATTAGACTAAATTAATCTCCATTCGTTAACTAATGGGTCATTCCACTAAAGCCCATAGTTGCACTCCTCTCACTGTAGATATATTATGTCCACATGATTTAACCATAATTAGAAAGTCGACCCTTCACAGATTGTTCGTAATAACGGTTGGGTCAAATATCTATTTTACCCCGAGATTACGTCTTATTTCTCAAGTCCCTATTGATCCTTTAATGAACAACTAGTTTGTGATCCAATCACCAAACCAAACTCTCTCAGCCTAGTGAAAAGGTGGGGCCCCTTGTTCAAGACCTGGATTCAGTACTTGAGAGAACAACCTTTCTTCTATCCCTATATCGGGTAGATGTGAACTCCGTTTTGCACCCTATGTCCCCAGCTATCTATCCGGTCTTACCCCTGAAATGGGCGTCTTATTGAGCCGGCGCTGTTGAGCCAACCCTCAACTATGCAAATCTAAGGACAATCCCAAATAAACAGGAGTTCATAGTTAGCTCAAGATTAAGATCGAGTTACCTAGGTCATCTAGGTGAAATAGTCAGTCTTAAACAGTAAACAGCATTATAAAGAAAGAGTGACTTATTTCTTGGTTCTAATCTTATGCAAACTCATTGCATAGGGCGCCCCCACTCCTCATGTCATAATATGTATGAATTAGGATCACAACATATGTAGCACTTTACAACTCCTTGTAACAACTACAGAGTAGGCCGCATCCAATGGTGTTACCAGAATAAGGTACCCAACCTCATTCATGTACTATAGATCATTTTGACTATTTACTCGAACCCGATCCACTCTTATGTCTCCACATAAAGTTCAAATACTTATACAATAGTCATGAGTCTTAGTTTATTGGATTTAAACTTTCATACAATTTATGAGATCAATAATAAATATATTGACAATAGAAAATGTTTATCATTTTACAAAATACGAGTTTGTAGGACATAAAACCCAACAATACAAACACCTAGCCACAACTTACAAGTGAGAATTGAAGTGGCATTGACTAATGCCTTAGTGCTTGCATGAAGATTATACATAAAACTCTCAGAAATTGCTGATGAAAATGAGAGAGAGTTGTTGAAAATTAGTTTTCAGTAGAGAAAATATTCTTCACCTGAAACCCATTCTATTCCTTTAACAAATTCACTTCAATCTTGAGTTCCACCACTCAAATTTAAGGCTGAGAATAGTAGAGAAGATCTCTTGGTGGTTCACTGAAGATTTGGAGGTGAGAATTCGTGAGGAGCAGCTTGGACCGGAGAGGATTTCTTCAAAGGTATGTGTTTCTTGAAACCATCTTATCACCCTATGAACATGCTTATTTAATGTTAAAATTAAGGAATTAGAATGCTTAGATCCTGTTTTCTTTCACTACTTGTTTCTATAATCCAACAGGGGCGAGCACGGGATGGCAAGGATGGCGATAGTGGACTCGAAGCGGATAAACGACAATGAGGATTTGGAGCAAATGAACAGTAATGATGGATTCAGAGTAAATGAACGACGATGGCAGACTAGGAGTAAATGAACAGCGACAACGAACTCGGAGCAGACAAACAACGGACCTAATTCAACTTTTAGTTCTATTTTTTTCCTAGTTTGTTTTATATATATTATGATATATATGAACTGTTTTTTAGCTTCTATAGGAAATTTGATATATATTGTGGTATATGTATTCGTTTATTTGATATAAACGATGGTAGTTTTTCTTTTTATTTAGACTTCACGTATTATATATACTGTGGTATAAATTAAATTTATGAAGATTTATATACTGTGGTATATTTCATATATTGGTTTATACTTAGATTTATGTAAAACATTGAGTCATTCTCTAATTTATAAATTCTAGTATATTTCATATATTGGTTAGAATATTTTCAAATATCTAACAAAATGTTTTAAGGTATATGTAAAATGACCATGAATCCGTCAAAATATTCTAAGGTATATTTAAAATAACCATTAATCCGTAGAAAAAGTCAATAAATTGATACATGAAAACCAATGTAATAGAAAATAAAATTTTATTAAATACATTTTTTTCTAAATTGAAAAATGGAAAAAAAAAATTACAATAAATGATTTTTATCTCCAATTGATAAATGAGAAAATTTATATTAAATGCATTTTCTCTCTTTATAATAAATGTATTTTCTCTCCCCATCATTAAAGTATCTTCAAAAATAGAAAAAATATATAAAAATCGGATATAAATAAATAAAAAAAGGGTATAATTTTTCAAAATTAACCCTAAAATTCATCTTTGAAAAAAGTTCAAATTTTAAGACCTTTATAAAATATAGGATTTTCTTTAGACCTTCAATATAGAACCCTATAATATAATTAAACAAACAGCTTTGTTTGAGGCTGTCCAAGTTACTCATTCGTTTTTTTAAATTAGATTTTAAAAAAGCCAAATCCTCTCTCAATTTTTAAAGTAAACTTCTCTTGATAATTGAATTTTTTAATGGATATTGGATTTATTTGTTATTGGCCTTAAAGTTTAAAATATTGTTGTTGATAGGAATGTCCACATCTCAAATATATTAGAATATCAATAAAATGTCGATATCGATGAATATTTTTAAAAATTCAAGACGATATTTAAATTAGTAAATAAACCATTTATGGTTTTAAGAGTAATTCTTATAAATAAATAAATAAACCAAAGTATTTACAATCTATAGCAAAAAAATTGTCAAAGGGAAGTCAAGTTTTCACTTTTTTCAAATTTTCCAAAATATCCTTGCGATTTGAAATCCACGCGTCTTCACCTACGGCTTCTTCCTCGTCGTTCTTCTTCATCATCTACAGCTTCTTCCTCTACGTTCTTCCTCATCAGTAGTGTCTTCTTTCTCGGCGTTTTTCCTCATCGACGACGTCTTCTTCCTCAGCTTCTTCCTCATCAACAACATTCTTTCTCGAATACGGTACGACTTCTTCCTCGATTTTTTTCTTTGATTTTCTACGTGTCTAGGTTTACGGTTCTTCCTCAATTTTCTTCTTTTATTTTCTACACGCATCCATCATGGCTTTTTCTTCGTCCACAGCATCGTGGTTCCTCGACCACGTTATCCTTTGTCCATCGTCAATAAAAGATTATTTTCTTCAGTGTGGCGACTTCATTACGTTGTCATTCTTCTTCTTCTCTTTCTTCTCTTTTTCTCCTTTTCATTTTCTTCTTCTTCTTCTTCAACTCTTCTCCTTCTCTTCTAGGTTTTCAGATCATCGATATGATGTAGGCTTTCTTTTTCTTCTTCTTCTTCTTTTTTAGGTTTTTAGGATCTTAGAATTCTATCAATTTGGTTGTTGTATTCGTGTTCTTTTCAATCTTTTCTTAATTTTTTATTATTCTTTGTTTTTTATTTGTTATTGTGTAGATAGATAGTTTTTGGTGTGAATATGTATGGATATGGACATTTCTTTATCACTGATAGATAGTGATAGAGATCTATCATCAGTGATACACTGTGATTGAGCTCTATCACTATCTATCACTTATATAAAGTTATAGAGCTATATACATTTTAATATTTTCTTATACAATCTTTTTTTTTTTTTTTTTTTTTGCAATAACTTGATACCATGGTTAATGTTCCTGTAGTTGAATCTTATATTTTATCAATTTTTTTGTTGTATTTGTGTTCTTTCCAATTTTTTCTTAGTTTTTATTATTCTTTGTTTTTTATTTGTTGTTGTGCAGACAGATAGTTTTTTGTGTGAATATGTATGGATATGTACATTTCTCTGCCACTGATAGATGGTAATAGAGCTCTATCACTGTCTATCAGTTATACAAAGTGATAAAGCTCTTCACTGATAGATAGTGATAGAGCTCTATCACTGTCTATCAATGATACATAGTGATAGACAATAATAGAGTTCTATCACTTTCTATCAATGATAGACAGTTATAGAGCTCTATCATTCTGTATAACAAAGATTGAGCTCTATCACCAGTGATATACTATAATTGAGCTCTATATTATCTATAACTGATAGATAGTGATAGAGCTCTATCACTGTCTATCAGTGATACAAAGTGATAGAGCTCTATCACTGATAGACAATGATAAAGCTCTATCATTGTCTATCATTGATAAATAGTGATAGTCACTGTCTATCAGTGATAGACAAGGATAGTGCTCTACACTGATAGACAGTGATAGACCTCTATCATTGTCTATCAGTATACAAAGTGATAGAGCTCTATCATTGCTATCATTGTCTATCACGGATATAAAGTTATAGAGCTATATACATATCAATATTTCTTATACAATCTTCTTTTCCTTTCTTTTTTTTTTTTTTTTACAGTAAATTGACACTATGGTTAATGTTCCTCTAGTCGTTTTTTGGTTGTGAACAGTGTATTTATTATAATTCTTATGAGAATTATAGTGTTGCTAAAGTTTTTGTTGATGATATGATAGACTTAAATAGTTTAGTTAGTTTGATATTGGGTGAAATTTAGTTGGATGTTTCTATAGATTTATCAGTATTATTGGATTTTGGTCAAACTAATATTCAATTAGTATTCCAAATAAAACAAGATAAGAATGTTAGTTGGTATTTGTTTTTGGCTAAAGATTCAAGGACTAAGAATTCTTGAGTTGCTCATGTTAGTCATCATTATGTAGAAAAATCATGTAGTGGTATTAATGGTGAAGATGGTGATAGATTGTTATGTTTAGGTTCGTCTTCTAGTTCTTCAAATGATCAAGTTATATGAGATGGTTTAATGGTGATTTGAAGGAAAAAGATGTATTTGGAAGTAAAGAAATACTATCCAAGTGTTTTTATGTATTAGCAGTGAATAAGAATTTTCAATTCAGAACTATGATCAAATTCAAAGTCACTTAAGTTGAAATTTTTGCAAGAAGGTTGTCAATGGTATGTTTGGAAATCTCGGTACAAGAAGACTGAGTTGTGGATGCTTAGAAAGTAAATTTTCGACCATAATTGTTTATGAATACAACTCGAAGTTGTCATAGGCAAACTTCTTCATCTATAATTAGAGATTGCTTGAAAGGGGATTTTAGGTTTATCTCTACTGATTACTCCCTTCCTATAGATATTGTTCATAAGACTTGTACTAAGTTTGGTGTTAATATTAGTTATCAAAAATCCTGGAGGGAAAAAGAACATATATTAAGATCATTAAATGGTGATGAAGTTGAATCATATAGCTTGGTTCCATAGTTTTTTGAAAGGTTGAAAGAAATGAATCTAGGTATTATTACAAATGACGTATTCTTCTTATAAAATTTATATCACTATCTATTGTGGATAGATTGTCATATACATCTACCACTATCTATTAGTGATAGTTGTGCATCATGGTCTATCACCGTCTATCTACAAATGACAGACAATGATAGAATTGTTACCATTGTCACTAATATAATTTTTTTCATTTATTTTTTCAAGAACATACACTGCTTTAAAGATTGATGAAAATAGACATTTTAAATTCGGTTTCATGGTTCTTGGTGCATCTATTAAGGGATGGAGGTGTTGTAGACCTACCATATCTTTTGATGACACGTTTTTGAAGTCTACATTTGGTGGTACTCTACTATCAACTTCAGCACTAAATGGTAATAATAATATCTTTCCCTTTGCATTTCTATCGTAGATTCTGAAAATGATGCATCATGAATGATTTTTTCAAAATATACAAACTAGTTTAGGGATAGAGAACATTCATCGTCTCTTATCGACATTTGAGCATTCCAAAGGGTGTCTTAAGTATGTTTAGCGATGTTGAGTACTGTGTGTGCATTCAACATGTTCTTCGAAATTTGAAGAAATCGTTCAAGGATCCTTTGATTGACCAATTTTACTTTAGTTGTGCTAAATCTTACACTCTTGATGACTTAGAGTTTAATATGAGATCTATGGAGTCCATTTCTCCAAAAATTCGAAGTCACCTTATTAATGTAAGATTTGAGAAGTGGTCTCGTGCATATTCTCGAAGAAGAAGGTATAAAATGATGACAACAAATCCTTCAGAGTACGTATATTCTATTTTGAAAGAGAATAGAAACTTACCTATTACCAGTTTACTCGATGCAATTAGAGATCTATTGCAAAAATGGTTTCATGATCGAAGGAAAGCTAGTTTGTCAATGAAAACAATTTTAACTCCTTGGGCTGAGAATATATTATGCAAATAACATGAAAATCAAGAAGTTTCAGGGTAAGAGTTATTTATTCTTTTTCATTTTTGTTTGTTTTTAGATATATAAAATTGATACGACAATGCTAGTCAGTAATAGATTTCTATCACTGTTTATATTTGGTATGTTTGTAATGTGTTGATTTCTTTTTTCATTTTTAGTTATTAGGTTCATCCTATTAACAATGTTGAATTGTCAGTAATGGATGGTGATAAACAATGCTTAGTAAAGCTTAATTGGGATCTTGCAACCATCGAGTATGGGATTTTCGTGAAATTTCATGCTCTCATGTGCTTGTTGTTCTTCAACTGCTTAACATGGATACTTATTCTTATGTATTTGATTATTTTTCTTCAAGCGCATTGTCATCGACATATATAGGTTGTGCTCAGCTTGTTGGAGTCCATTCAAATTGGAGGGTTTTAAATGATGGCATTATAGCATTACCTCATATTTTCAAACGTTCATCAAGAAGACCTAAAAGACAAAGGATCTCATCTGTAGGTGAAGCTAAAAGTAGTTTATTAAGATGCAGTTGTTGTCGTTGTAAAGGTCACAATTCTAGGACTTGCAAACTTCGCCAAATTAATCAATGATGTAATCATATAGTTACATTTTTCCCTTGTATTGCCAAATGAATTGATATTAGAATTTACGAAATTATTTTTCCCCTTTGATTGGTTCTATTATTGAATTTGTAAATTAATGGAACAATATCTTTATATGAATAAAATTCTTGAATTTCTTTGTTTATATCCTTTTCTGAATTGAAACATGTGATATTTATATTTATACTTATACACACTTATATACACTAATATCTTTCAATCAGTGTCTTATCATTTATACAAACTGATATCATTTATACAAACTGATATACCAATGTGTTGATATACACTGATGTCTTTCAATCGGTGTATATCATTGGTAGTGTATATCATTGGTAGAGTAATTTTTATATCATTGGTAGAGTAATTTTTTTTCTTCCTTGAAGATACTTCATGAAATAATGATCCATCTTCATGAAATAATGATCAACATATGGATATTGAACTTAGTCGATGGTGTTGTTGCAATGTTAGGAATGTTAGGATTATGCATGATTTATGAGTTGAGAGTTGATCTATCAAATGTCTATGGAATTTCAATTGTGTACCTAATAGAAGTACATTCAACATATATATCAAAACTGATAAAATCACATTATAGTTCTAAGTTTCTTATAGTAACATTCACAAAATAACATTGATGATGTTATCATTCAGTAGTATTCAATAAGTTGAGATTGAGATTGAGCTTAGTTGAAGCTTGAATCTTTGCATTCAATGTTTGCTTCGTTTCTCTCCTGAGCCTCTCATTCATTCATTTCCCTTCTAAGACAAGAATGAAATATCATGATATCATCAAAATTTCTGACGTTAAAAAAATTTGAAACTAAAATTGTAGGGATCATTCCTAAAGGAAAGACCCTCCAAAAATAAGCGTATGCCGCTTTAAGCAACGAGCACACGGTATTCTTTAGTAAAAGGCGAAAGAATAGTTCGCTCTGTGCTCGCTGCACGGCTCCGTGAATCTTTGATGCGGCAATTGGTGGCTTTATATAGATGCTGGATGTGTATACTAAATTCATCCTTCTCGATGTGGGAACATCGCATCAAGTTATTTCAATTTCTTTATAAAATAATTACTCCCTTTTTTATTTTATTTTATTTCTTTTTTTTTTCTTTTACAATAATAACTCCCATTTGTTTGAAAACGGACAATTCTTTTGCATCAAAGCAAATGCCTTTTTTTATATTCAAAAAGAAGAAAAAAAGAAAAAACCTTTTTTGACCAGTTACTGTTTGTTTATTTTGATATTTTTGTCTACGTATAAATTTTGATTTCCCAAATTATATTGTTTCTAAGGAAATATTTTATTATTAGTGAAGCAGTAGAGACAAATAATAAAAGAAATTGAAAAACAAACAAATCATGAAGCAAAGCTGAATCTATCTATGGTGCGTACTTTTCGAGTCAAATTGTCAAAAATCATAATCTCCGAACATGGTAAGTTAAGTCATGAGCGACAATGTTACTCTTGCGGTTGACCAAAATAAAGCTTCAAATAAATTTGGAGAGATCTAGGTCACAAATAACATCAACAATGATCTGAACTTCATTCATATATCATGTTTTTCCAACTCATAGATTTCAAATAATATGGGAATCAATTTCAGTCCAAATAAGAAATAAACAGTTTCAAGAGCTTTAGAAATGATTGAATTTTAGAAATTAGTTAAAAAAATAAAAACAAATTATAGAAACTGTGTTTTTACTAAACATTATAGAGAATATAATAAAACTTTTTAATCTTAAGATTAAATTGAGATCGAATTAAAATGAAGTTCAAGTTATGGAGAAGATATTGAAACTTTTAAAATAAAGGACAAATATTGAAATTAGGTCACGTTTTACCTCAAATAAATTTGGAGAGATCTAGATCATGAATGACATCAACAACGATTTGAACTTCATTTACATACCATATTTTTCCAACTCATGGATCTCAAACAACATGGGAATCAATTTCAGTCCAAAGAGGAAATAAAGAACTTCAAAAGCTTTAGAAATGATTGAATTTTAGAAGTTAGTCACAAAAAAAAAAAAAAATAATAATTATAGAAACTGCATTTTTAGTAAACATTATAAAGACCATTGTTGAATGAGAAATTTTGGATCAATCACAAATTGTCACGTCAATTACCAAATTAATGACGAAATTACAAATAATTGAATTTGGGACTAACTAAAAGTTGAATATGTCCCAATTTGAAATTGAAGTTATAAATTGGCAAATTTCAATGATGCTATGTATTTTCATTTTGACCATTTGATCAAATTAAATATTTTGATCTAATTAAATTAAAGTTTGGGCTAAAGTTAAATTGACCTAAGAATATGCTTATTTGACCCAAATATCAAAGAATGCCCAAATCCAATGAATTGGGCCCAAGGGTCAGATTCATGGACCTACCAAATCCAAGCCCACCTAAGAGTTCTATAAATAGAGAAGTTTTCTTGCGTACGCATTTAATTGAGAGAGAACAAGAGGATCAAGCACTAGAGATCAAACCACTTTGTATCAAATCAACACAAACACAAGTTCAACTCTACGAAACACGTTTCTCCAGAAATCTCGTTCAAACGACCATAATAAAACTTTTTAATCTTGAGATTAAATTGAGGTTAAATTAAAATGAAGTTCAAATTATAGAGATGATATTGAAACTTTTAAAATAAAAAACAAACATTGAAATTGAGCCACGTTTACTTCAGATGAAACGTAATCCATCCATAGTAATTTGAAAAGTGGGTTTAATTTGATCATGTTTGTTGCTATTTAAATGTGTTCCATAATCATAATGAATTGTGGGACTTGTCTCGAAATCTCTAATTAAAATGCTCATTTGATTAAGAAACAAAGGATGCTCAATCTAATTGTGTTTGAAAATTATAGGGGACCCACTACCTTTATCATTAATGTTAACTATGAGAATTATGAATATATCATATCTACTGTTACCTTTACCGTTACTATTACCAATGGGATCAAAATGTAATTGTAATGGTAACAGTAAATATTGATAGATTTATAATTCTAAGTAAACGTGAAAAGTAATCTAAGTATGTTTGCAATTGAGGCCTATTACGATTGATCTATTAATGAAATCACATTACGATTACACCAATTTCATTACGGATGGATAAATATAGCCTTATAATTGTATTCATAAATGTAATGAAAATTAATTAATTTAATCAAGAAAAAAAGATGTACATAAGAAATGATAAAAGAAAAATAAGACTGCGACGTATAAGCTTACTTAAAAAATAAAAAAATGAATCAAAAGTTGACGAGATAATACTAAATAATAAGAATCTTTTTTTTTAAGTACCTAAAATAATAAGATTCTTACAAGAATACCAATTTTGAATAGGCTTTAAGTTTCCAATATATCTTAAGCCGTCTTTAATTAAATATATAAATGGAAACTCCCAAGAATTCAATTAATAATTATTTGGAATCTTGTGATTACATTTTAATAATTTTTGTTTCCAATATAATCCGTTTATAATTGGACTAAGATGGCTGCTATTTAGAAGAGTTATTACTGGTTGTTTGGTTAGTTTGTTTGTCAATTCTTTTAAATAAATAGTATATTTATTTATTTAATGTTTTAAGAATGGTTATATGTTGAGTTTTTTTTTTTTTTTCCTCTCTTTTTTTGAAGAAATATATGTTGAGTTGGGTAGCCACCATACATATGTCTTATATGATCCTTCTTATACATGGTATTAAAATAAATATAGGGATAAAAAAGTATTAAAATAAATGTCAATTTAATCATAGTTAGAAACTTCAAATTATTTTTTTAATCACTTGCCTTATTTTCAATATAGCATAAGATGTGCAAGGGTTATCACTTTGGGAATTTTTTTTTTAAATAATGTTTTTTTTTAAAATATGACAAAAATAGGGTTGGAGGGAAAGATTTTCTAAGAATAGTTGTTTTGAGAAAGTATTGATAAAATTGGGGTAGTGAAATCGTGTACCATATACACGATTTTCATGTCGCATACTGGTGTACCCGGTACACGAGTACCGTTTAATCCAGTCAGCACCACGTCGGCTGACTGGTTGACCGGTCAGAGGCAAACTTGTGGAACCGATCCACGATTTACTTTTTTTTTCTTTTTTAAAAAAAAGTTTGTTGACTATTTTTTTTAATTGTAGATGTACAACAATATTAAAACTTTAGGAATTGGTCCACAAATTCCTTCATTATTAAACTTAATTATATATTTAATCTATAATGAAAATATTTTGCACTCATATTAAAAATATATATATATCATGATATTAAAGAATATTTACAATTAGTTCTTTAATTTACAATTTGAAAATGAAAGTTTACATGAAATTTAAAAATGACCCTCCTGGCCCCTACCCCTCATGGGGTTGTCTTCGTGTCTCTCTAAGTTAGGTTCACCTTGTTGTCACTGTCGTCTACGACGAATACGTCTTCGATTGGTGTCAACAACATTGAGTTGTCTTGTTTGTTGAATAATACCTTCTACGTTGACTTGTTTGTTGAATAATATCTTCTACGTTGACCAATGTTTGCTGACACATTGAACCCAATTTTGGTAAGTTGTTCTACACTGAATATTGTTGAACATCGTCGATAAAATTATTCTGTACAATAAAAAAAATAATATTAAACAATATTCATATTATATATATGGGAAATGTCTGATTTTAAATCTCTTATTATGCAGTAATAGTAAGCGTTGTCAGGTGTGATAAATCGCCTTGTGATCGAATTGTACCAGGGAAAGTAGTCTTCTGATACAGCTAGACCATTTGTTAATTCTCTCTGTGCACAACGAACATGTCGTCTATGCCAGTAGGATAAATATTTCGCATGGATTCGACGCTAGTCTTGGTCGTGTTTACCTCTCAAATCGATTTGGTGTAGTGCTAGGCTGTCTCTTATACACATCTAGATGTGTATAAGAGACAGGTTGGGAGTGTATAGGACAACGAATGTATCGTTTGTCGCAGACTGAACTGTCTCAACACACGATCTGGATGATGTCACTCTACTATATGGAAGCATATAAGAGGGTTAACGGTCAACCAGATGTCTTCACCATCATGACAATAATCAGGTAAGGATGACCAAATTTGTGTATGACGTCCAAATAATCTGACAAAAAAAAAATAAGTATACATATAAAATATTTTAAATATTCATTTATATACACATTTACTACCTGATTGTGCATCAGCATGTTGAATATTTTTTGTACACAAGCAACATATTTGCTGACTGTTCAAAGGCAACTAATACATCCCTCCATCTAAAATTATAAAAAATACAATTAATTTATATTCTTACATAAAATGGTAACGAAATAAATATATAAATGAAATATTACCTGGCACTAAGTGGACGATGATCTGGGGCCTGTAGTTGGACTTGTGGTGCTATAATTGGAAATCGATTATAAGCCCATACCTGTAATAGTATCAGTGGCCCCACTATTTCCAACTCTTGTGCGTTGGAAGCCCGACAAAGTTCTCTATACAACCATACAAGACATACACCACCCCACGAGTACGTACCAGCGTGTTTGAAATCAGACAATAGTGGGAGGAACATGAGAAGCACCAGAGTATTTGACTTGTCAGCAAATAAAAATCCTCCAATAAGCTGCAGAATGTATGATCGTGCGTACTTACTTACGCTAATGTCGTCGACATCGAGAAGTAATTCTGGAAACAAGGATGCCAACCAAAGGATACTCAATCTTGTTCCCTTCAGATCCTCTAGTAGAACGCCTAAGAGCTCTTCACAAACGTTCTTCCAGTCATACTATAGTGAACCTGTCAATGGTTGCACGTCCACTCGTAACCCAAATTGTATGGCAACATCTTGCAGCGAAATCGTACATTCCCCATAAGGCAGGTGAAATGTGTGAATTTCTGGTCTCCAACGCTCAATTAGAGCACTAATAAGGTGCCAATCAAGCTGGATAAAACCAATTTGTGCAACCCCAAGAAAACCTGCCTGCTGAACATATGGAATAATGCAGTGATCAAATGGGATAGTATGTTGTGCAGACGCCTCCCTTCTCCGACAACTCAACACTACAATGGAAGAACTATCCCATACTGTCTATGAACGATGCGTATTTTGTTGGTATAATTGTACAAAATTTGAAGGACCAGACTCCATTATCTAAAAAGTTCAAATTACATTACATAATAAAATTCATAACATAAAAGATACATAAAACGTACATAAAAAGATACAATTACATGAAATAAATTTATTATATAAATTCATTATAAGTACATAAAGAATACAAGTACATAAAATATGCAATTACATGAAAAATATAAATACATACAGAATACAAATACATAAAATATACAATTACATGAAAAATATAAGTACATAAAGAATACAAGTAAAAAAAAAAAAATACACCTAATGACTCGAAGACGACGAAGCACCCAGATTTATAAACTATATATTTAAATCAGCCCAAACAAATAAAAAAAATATAAGACCTAAGATTTAAGATTCATAAACATATACATATAAGATCAGCCCAACAAATACATATATTTCAAAGTTTAACATACATATATTTCTAAGTTTAAATCAGCCCAAACAAATTAAAAAAATATAAGATCTAAGATTTAAGATTTATAAACATATACATATAAGATCAGCCCAGCAAATACATATAAGATCAGCCCAACAAATTCATATATTTCTAAGTTTAACATACATATATTTCTAAGTTTAAATCAGCCCAAACAAATAAAAAAAATATAAGATCCAAGTTCGGACGATTATATATTGAAAAACAACTAGAGAAAGAATTTTACCACAGAAGCGTTCGAACGATTTTGGATGGACGAAGAAATGGAGGACTCGGTGAGAAAAATCTTCCAAAATCAGAATTTTAAAAGATTTCGGTGAGGAAAATCGAGCAAAAGAAGCAAGATTTCGGAAGGCAGAAAGCAAAATGGGGCAAAATCATTCGAAGGTCTCGGTGGGGAAGAAGAAAGGCAGAAGCTCTCGGTGAGGAAGAAGAAGGGGTGTGCGGCGATTTAATGGAGAGGAAGTCGTGTACTGGGTACATGACTTAAGTAATCGTGTACCGGGTACATGATTTCCTCAGTCAACCTTGCATGACTACCACGGCAGACTGCACATTCCAGATGGACAGAGACTCGTGTACCCGAGTTGGATCCTAAAAATAGGTTTTTAAATCGTGTAGTAGGTACACAATTTAGAGCTACGTATACCTGCTACACGATTTAAAAACCTATTTTTGGGAATATTTTCCCTCCAACCCTATTTTTGTCATTATATATTAAAAAATATATTATTTAAAAAAAAAACTCACTTTTGATGGTTTTAAGGATGCCAATTTTATTTATTTATTTATTTTGTTTCTTTGTTCTCATCTTCCCAACTTTTAAAATCAATTCTTCATCTAAGTATGACACGTTGGAAAGTGATTCTAAAATAGTTAAAATCATTTTTGTCATTTTCAAATGGGGATTTTAAAATAGAAAAATAAGGGAAACTTTTTACACAAAATAACAAAATTTAATCTTCTTTGATAGAGACTGATAGAAGTCTATCATTGATGCTATGTAACAAACGTTGATAGAAGTCTATCATTGATGCTATGTAACAGACGTTGATAGAAGTCTATCAGTGTTTATCAGTGTTTTTTTTTTTTTTTTTTGCTATTTCTACTATCAAAATTTTCCTTTTCAAAATCACTAGAAAAATGTTTTCAATCATTTAAAATCTATTTCGATAGTACAAAAAATGCAGTTAAAAGTTTGAAATTAACAGTAAATAGATTTTGAGTAATTAAACTAGGAGTGTTTCGAGTTGACAAATGTGATTTTAATCATTTTAAAATCACTCTCAAATATTTACTTAATTTCAATATAATATAATATGTATAAGAATATCACTTACGATCATTCTGAAGCTAATAAAGTAGACAAAGTCGAGCAATATGCACTATCTTAGGTGTTCATTTTTATTTAAGAAATTAAGCATGTTTAATTTGAAAAATGTTTTTTTATTTTTTTATATTAAAAAACAATACTTCAAATCATATTATGTATGAGTACTTTACTATGCTTGTACGTATTCTTTTTCAATATTATCATTCTACGACTAAAAAAAAGTGAAATTTTGGAAATTAGTCATTCGCACTCAATACACTTGTCTCACACGACGTCCTGGCAATTTTGGAAACAACATTAAAACACTAGAGAGTGAATCAAAATAAACACATCGAGATTGGTAACCCAGTTCAGTGATAAATCACCTACATCTAGGGGTAGTGTGTCCGGGAAAGATATTCCACCAATATATAAAAGTCAAGCAATTACAACGTTGTACTTATTTATAAATAACAATAATTACAGTGATACCTGTACAAGCCGACTTAATTGATCACCTAGGCTCCTCTTAAGTGTGCGAGACTTCCATACACTTGATGATATCTTTCCTCCAACTTGTAAACTCCCTTCACATGACAACTTAGACTCCCCTAAGTCTTGAAAACTCCCTTCTTGATGAATAACACCTTAGGCTCCCCCTAAGGCTTGAGAAATCCTTCTCGATGAACAAAGTCTTAGGCTCCCCTAAGACTAATCAACCTTCATGAATTGAAGCAAGAACAAGTGAAGAACGCACCGCCACAAATAGCTCAAATAGCTCAAAGATCTTCTACTTGAAAATAATATAGTGTTGTAAGAATTCTGTAAAGCTCTCACGATAATCTCACAAACAATTTGATGTGGCAACCCTAGCAAGAGTACTTCTTGAACTTAAATAGCACAGCGGAATGATGGAAAATATCATCATATAAAATCATCAGCTCGCCAAAAAGGATAACATCCCAAATAAAATATTCTACATAATAAGTTAAATAAGGAAAGAAATATTTTGTAGATTTAGCATCTAGAAGAACATCTCTAAGACAAGATCCACCAAAGAAAAAAAATGAGACAACTCTTAAAAATCCAAGGAGTCAACACCAACAATCTTAAAAAAAAAAAAAAAAAAAGTATTTAGCCAATATTACATTTCTAACAAACTCCCCATTTGGCTACGATATATTTTTTTAACACGTGACATATTAAACATTTCCAACCCATATCAACAATTAACAAGGTTAGACAAAAAAATAATAGAATTGTTAAACCATAGTAGTAATAAAGGTCCATGCAAAAATAAGAATAAGTTTGAGAATCCAAAGACAAAAGATATCAAAACAAAAATAGCAACAGTCCAAGCACTAACAACAACCCAAACAACAAACCAAACGTTTGCAATTGTCGTCATCCTACTATCAGTCCAAACAAAAACAAATTCAAATTGTCAACCAACTCTCTCTCTAGCTTAAAGAAAATATTCATGAAGAGCACCCAACACGATCAGGATCCTCCCCAGTGTGCCTCATCAAAGTCATCAACGCAATAAGTTCACGCTTCCGATCAGAAGCACGATCAATAACATCATTACACATTTTAATCTCCTCAAACAAGGAGTGCAAAAGACAATAACTAAAGGATGAGGCAATAAAATCTGTATTTGGGGCTTCCTCAACAATATTGAGAGAAGGTGGAGCAATATCTGGAACGTGATGGCCTTGAAACAACTTGTAGTTAAAATCTAGCAGACCTGGACTGGCACCAATATGCTTTTTAGCTGAGACCAAATAAGGCTTTTGAGACAACAGAATTTCACAAATCAGACATGGATAGGGAACAGGTGAATGCAAAGCCTGAGAACCAATGTGCTATCAAAGTTGACCAATGACGAAAGCCTCATAGTCAAAAGTAATACCTTTTCCAATTTGATATAACAAATAGAGTGTTATAATATATTAGTATGCATGATTTAAATTACATAAAGCATGCTTATGCATCATATAATATAAGAGTTATAGTATATGTATGCATGCATTATAACATATCCATGCATAATTTATATTATAAATGTTATAATTTAAGGTTGAATGGTTGTATGGAATGTATGCTATAGCCTAGTTCATTATTTAATGATATAAAAGTTATATATTAGTAATGAATGAACATTGCATGAAGCATGACACTACCTTAGGTTAATTTATAATTGTTATAAATAACTTATGTATGTCTAGCTTGTAATGGTTGGTTTTAATTGTTTCATTTCTTTATAAGTGTTATAATAAATGAAATTAGAATTAAAATCAATAATAAAGAGTTGCATGCAAACCTTAGGCTATAATCATTTTTAAAAAGTTTTTTAAATTTTGATTGAGATAGATTTAAGATCACATTTCTAATGAGATTAGAAATCTAAGTTTAATCTTTTAAATCGGTTGAATATGATTAAATTGATTCCTAATAAAAGATTAAATATGTAACAAATGTATTTATAAGGGACCTTTTGTCTAAGGTTGGTTCTAGCTAGGCTGGGGTACTTAAGTCGATGGAATCATCGCACCCCTATCTGGGAACCTACCTGGAAAGGTGAATTAGATAGATATGTTACAAGCATGCAAATTTGATGAAAATCTGTTAAAGAGTTTAATAAGACTTGAATTAAAGTTGTTTAATCTTCAAAGCCAAGTGTTGTTTTTTAGCAGATTAACCAATCACTTAGATAAAACTAATAGCCGGATTTTCTAAGTTAATGAACCCTAGGTAGAACACTCAATGGGAGGAAAATGGGGTATATGATACTTCACTTTAATCTCTACACGTTTCTCCCTAAAAGTTCACACCGTGAGATCTACTATCGGTCTCAAGGCACCATAGGTGTCCCCCTATGGGTGGCATTTGGGTAGGTCAATACCAAGGTGAATGGGGAGAGTGTTTATAGTAAGTGGGAGCTGGACATGTGACAACATATCCCTTTGTCTCTCTCATTAGGTTGGATAAAGTTTCATTCATCGCCTCGAGACATCGTGGGTGTCCCCTTAAAAGGATGGCAGTTTTGCATGATTCTTTATTTGATCTCCATAAATAGATAGGGTTTTTATTCTCTTGTCTAATCGGCTTTTTCCTAAGGTTGGCTCATTAGGGTGGACTTTAGAACCTAAAATGAAGGGTTACACTTACATAGAACTGTTAAGGATTTGTAACAAATTATGAACTGAACAATAGTGACTATAAGTTACAGTTTACAAGGAGTTGTTTCGTCTAATGGTGAGAATGTCCCATTTTAGTGAAGGGGCACTTGATCACCCTACAGTTACTTTTGTCCTGCCTCACTGAAGCATCATTGAGCAAAATAGATGTAACTTAGGATACCACTAGACTTTTTGTTTAAAACATTATTGGTTTTCTAAAAGTGGTTTAATGCAAGTTAGACTTAATTAAGTTTTGTTGTTTTTCAGCAATTTAAATGGCTACCGCAACTTTAAGCTTACTTGTCGCCGACAAATTAACTAGCGAAAAATTATGCTAGTTGAAAAACACCATAAACATGATTTTTAATCATCGATGGGGCTTGTGTTTTCGTCCTAATGGAGGAGTGTTCTCCCATTTCCAACCCCTATCTACTGCTAGAAAATTCGGAAGCATAACGAGCACTGGACAAGGGCAAACGAAAAGGTCTAAATGTATATCTTTGGAAGGCATAAGAAACTTGGGCAAAAAGCATGAAGCCCATGGTCACTACACGTAAGATCATGGAGTCCCTGAGGGGAATGTTCGGACAACCGTCCGCATAGCTCAGGCACGACACTCTCAAATATATCTTCAATTCACGTATGCAAGAAGGTGTTGGGATTGGTATTCTAATTCTCTCGGAGTCTTGTTGTTTGTAATTATACACATTGTTTTATGAATAAAATAAATGTTATTTTATTCTGGCATTTACTCATATCCAATAAATAAAGCTCCATGATTATCTTATGTAAACTTAAGCATGTATATGAGATATACAAGTGGATCATGCCTTAAGTGATAACCTAAATAGGTCTATAGTATAAGGATTAAGATGGCATACCTGATCCTGGTGACTAATAACAGGTAGAAATGCACGTTATCATGGTGCTAAGTTCTTAAACAATGTTGGATTACATTGATAAAACATGTTAAATTGTGTCCATCAAGCATCAATTTCATAATATTGCGATCGCATGCATTCATCGCATAGGAATAGTTGATTTTAGTGTTTTATGCAGAATATGCGTTGATGCAATGCAAGAATCGCGATCATAGGAAATCATTGGTCGAGTGCAACTTCATCGCAAGGCTTTACGATGATTGTGTTCTCAAACATTCGCCCGAGAAGGATTGCCGCAACTTGGTTTGCTTAACATGGTGGGTGCATCTGGGTGAAAGGTTAATTAATCGCAATAGGACAGAAAGTTGATGACAATCGAATTCGAATTAAGTTGACAGCCGATAATGATCACAAGGACATTCAGCTTTTCGGTGACAAATATTCGACGCATCAGTCAGGAATTAAAGTCATCCCATCTGTACAATCATGAGAGAGAAGTCGTCGTTCACCTTGGATGTTCTATAAATACCAGAGACATCCTTCGAAAAAGGGGTTCAGTAGTTAGAGATTCATACTTCAGTTTGCACATCTTTGTTCATAGTTTTCCTTCATTTTAAGGCGAACGAGAGAGAGAAGGTTGTGCTAATAGATCGTTCCGGTAAGCTTGGGAGAGCGTCGGAAACTTCAAGGACAGAGAGAGGGCCGATGCTTATGGAAGAGGGAACATCTTTAAAATCGAATAGAGATTACAGTGTAAAAGTCTCGGTCAGCAAGGGATTGCTACCAGACTCTCCACCTTTAACTTCCATTGTTATTTTGTACTCCACTCATTTATCGAAATGGAATCTATTTCTCTATATCTGTTCACTCTCCGTTATTTATGCATGAGTAGCTAAATTAGTTGAATGGGTTGAGAAGCATTTAGCTAGCACAATTAGGGAATCTTCATTCTATACGATTATCTTGTATTATGTATGCTTCATTCATCCATTAGAGATACTCAGGAGGGTAATCTAAGGACAGGATCTAGGCTTGGGAAGGTCAGGTTAGAATCTAGGCTTGGGAGAGTCAGATTAGAACGCATAAATAAGAGATAGAAGGTTAGGAATAAGCACTATTTGTTATCAATGCATCGCATGCATCCTAGAGATAGGATATGATTGTATGCGGTCACCTTGCTTTTATGCATTTTGCATCATCGCATAGGACAAGAGTAGAGACTTAGGGATAAGCTCTATGGACACTTTTGCATTCAACACATGCATTCTAGACTTAGGAGCGTCGCATTTGCATTGGAAAATGACTTGCTGTGCATGGTGGTAGCATGATCGCATAGTCTGATGCATTCCCAAGTAATGCTAGCTAAAGATCTTCTCAACCCGTTCATAGCATACTCAGTGCATCTATCACACAACTGACTTTTCTCAAATCCGCCGCATTTGTTTATTTTCTCATTAACGCAATCAATAACAAACCAACAATCTATTTATTTGGCCACCGCAAAGTTTTCATAAAAATTACCAACGCAACCTGTTTTCACAAGTCCCTGTGTTCGACCCTAGACTTACCAGGAAACTCGGTGGAATTTACACTTGGATTCCGCTGAGGAAACTTAAGTGCACAATGCAATTTCACCATCGCATATCATCCACATTTTTCTCTAACTTCATAGAAATCGAGCATCAGTGACAACAACGGATACGGCCCCCCTTTGGTAGAGGTTTGCACAGTATTGTAAACCTACTACAAATGATAAGATTCCTGACCATTCTGTGGAAACGTGCGAGTAGGGCTCTTAATACAAGAGTTTTGTTATAAGACCAACCACAAAGATACGTCCTCTATATATAACACCAGTTGATACTGGAGACCTTACATCTCACCTAAAAACTATAGTGACTTGACCTCAATCTTGAGTGTTTTGGGAACTCCTGCCCATTTGAGGGTGGTCATTTGATTAGTGATGGCGAGAGTGGCTAGATTGGCAACTCAACATGCCTACCTTTTTGGGGACTTGTCTTTTGGGAGTTGGGAACTCAATTACACCAATGAAGATTCACTCCTTCCCCGAAGTAGGGGTAAGTAGATAGATTGCTCCCTAAGGACTGAATTCCGGGCTTTGAACATAGTGGCCACGGCTTTCTACTTGGAAAGAGATGACTCAATCATAGTAGGTGACAATATGAGACTTTATGTTCATCATGAGGATAGTGGTACTTCAAAGAAGTTAGATGTAAGACTACAAATAGAGGGACATAACGGTTATTGGTCGAACTATAACTTCGAGCATTCTGTGAAAAGGTGTTGTCTGCAATGGTTGATAGATGGTTTGGATGAGGACACATTAATATACCTGCAATAAAGAGAATTCAGTTGTCAGTCTTTAGTGGAGTGTCTGGCAGTTAACGAATGGTGGAATCCCGTGACTAAATAGTTTTAGTCAGTTCACGTACCGTTGGAAGCTTGAGCTTCGAGCTA
Source organism: Benincasa hispida (assembly GCF_009727055.1). Taxonomy (NCBI): domain Eukaryota; kingdom Viridiplantae; phylum Streptophyta; class Magnoliopsida; order Cucurbitales; family Cucurbitaceae; genus Benincasa; species Benincasa hispida. The sequence goes on along the minus strand of NC_052355.1, from coordinate 32,510,358 downwards.
TAGGTCCATAAGGTCCCCTTGGGTAGCTCAATGGATTCAAGCTGAGGATCCAGTTTTTGTGTTGATTTACATTGTTCAAATATTGATAGAGGTAATTCGATTATATATGTGATATGATCAGTGTGGTGTATGAGATACATCTAGTGGATGGGTTAATGTAAATTGAAGATTTTGCATTAAGTGCCAATGGATGAGAAAAAGAAGCTATGGTTTATAATTTTCTGAGATGAAATATTAAAACTATAAGTTATAATATATTGTGGTAAGTTGGTAAATCATTTTATATTATCATAATATTAATTTATTGGAAATTATCTCTTTTCTCTAATAACAATTGAGTGGGAGATTATTTGTGATTTCAATAGTAACCGTGAGATAAAAGGAAAAAATGTCTCCTAATATTTATAGTAAAGATTTGCAAAGTTGTGAATTGTGAGATTTCGATCTCGAAAAAAGGACTCAACGGTATAGTTGTCAAGTAAATCAAATTTACTAAAACGACAGCTCGGAGTAGCTAAACGATCGTGGAATGTTCTTACACTACAAAGTACACTCAGCTAGACGATGAGCTTAATGATCGCATAGCTTTTGCTAGACGATCGTATAGCTTTTACTAAAGATTGGCATCGACCTTACGATAGGTTTGTTTCATCTCCCACTTGCGCAATTGTTTACACGATTGTCCTTATCCGATTTTCTGCCTCTAACCAAGTCTATACAGATCCCACCCTCTGAATTCTCACACCGAGAATACCACGGTATCCTTGTTGGTGGTGTCTTACTCAACTCGACACAGTCGAGGTTCTGTGGAGGCCGTTCGCAGTGTTCGGGGTGTTCGTGACCTTAGCGATCGCTTTATTCGGGTTCGCTATGATCGTGCATTGTAGCGGTCGTGTTGTCTGAACGATCGTGTGTTGCTGTGTTGCTGTGATCGAGCATTCATGATCAAGAAACTTGAAGATGAGTCTTCCAAGGTTTGTTAATTCCTTCCCTTTATCATGTAGTAAATCATGCTGCAATTTCTATTTTATGCATAACCGTATGTTTCCGTTGGTGATTATAATCGTAATGTTCATATACGATTGAAATTTGGAAAGATTCTTTCACTACTCATGGAAATCCTCGTATCCGATTTCCTTTAGAAGGGTCATCTGTTCGGGAACATGTTCTCAACATGATGATTCACTTCAATGTGGCGGAGATGGATGGGTGAAGCATCGATGAGGCCATCCAGGTTTGCATCATTCTAAAATCTTTACCAGATAGCTTCCTTCACTTTCATAGCAATGTTGTTCTGAACAAGATTAACTACAACCTGACTACTTTGCTCAATGAGCTGCAGACTTTTCAATCCTTGTTGAAAATCAAGAAGAATAAGGGTGAAGCAAATGTTGCTTCATCATCTAAAAAGTTCCATAAATGTTTGACCTCTGGAACTAAGTTCTCACCTTCTTCCTTTGGCATCAAAAGGTGGAAGAAGAAGAAGGGTGGAAAGGGGAAGGTTGCTACTAACCCAAAAGTTGCTACTCTAAGGGGTAGACAACCAGTAGGGGTTGACAAAGGAAAGTGTTTCCATTGCAACTAAGATGGACACTGGAAGAGGAACTACCTAAGATATTTGGCAGAAAATAAGAAGGCCAAATAAGGTAAAAGTGATTTGCTTGTTTTGGAAACTTGTTTAGTTGAAAATGATGATTCTGCCTGGATTATTGACTCTAGGGCCACTAACCATGTTTGTTGTTCATTTTAGGAAATTATTTCCTAACGGCAATTTGATGTTGGTGAGATGACGATGCGAGTAGAAACCGGGCACGTCATCTTAGTTATGGCAATGGGAGGTCTTTGGTTATCTTTACAGAACCAATTTCTCATTTTGAATAATGTATTTGTTGTTCCTGATTAAAAAGAAACTTAGTTTCTATCATGTCTTTTAGAACATCATTATCAAATTAACTTTTCTTATAATAAAATTTTTATTACTAAGAATGATGTTGATATATATTCTGCTAAACTGGAAAATAGTTTGTATGTGCTAAGGCCGTTAGCAACAAATACCCTCCATCACATAGAGATGTTTAAAACTATCGTAACTCAACATAAACGGCCTAGAATTTCTCCTAAGGAAAATGACCAACTTTGGCACCTAAGACTATGACACATTAGTCTCAATAGGATTGAGAGGTTGGTAAATAATGGACTTCTAAGCGAGTTAGAAGAAAATTATTTACCTGTGTATGAATCATGTCTTGAAGGCAAGATGACTAAAAGACCTTTTTACTGGAAAAGGTCATAGGGCCAAGTAACCTCTAAAGCTAGTACATTAAGATCCTTGTAGTCCGACAAATATAAGAGCTAGGGGAGGTTATGAATATTTCATCACTTTCGCTGATAATTATTCTAGATATGGGTACATATGTAACACAAATTTGAGTGTTTTGAAAAGTTCAAAGAATTCAAGACTGGAGTTGAAAATGCATTAAATAGAACGATTAAAACAATTGAATCTGATCGAGGTGGAGATTTTATGGATTTGACATTCCAAAACTATTTGATAGAATATAGAATAGTATCCTAACTCTTAGCAGCTGGTACACCTCAGCGAAATGGTGTATCAGAAAGAAGAAATCGAACCCTGTTGGACATGGTTCGATCTATGATGAGTTATGCTTCCTTATCTGACTCGTTTTGGGGTTATATAGTGGAGACTGCAGCTTATATCCTGAACTGCTTTCCCTCTAAGAGTGTTGCCAAAACACCTCTGGAGTTATGGAATAGTTGTAAAGCTAGTTTACGTCATTTCAGAGTCTAGGGTTACCTAACACATGTGTTTAAGGCCAATCCTAAGAAACTGGAACCACGTTCAAGGTTATGCCTATTTGTAGGCTACCCCAAAGGAACGAGATGTGGTTATTTCTTTGATCCTAAAGAAAATAAAGTATTTGTGTCGACAACTGCTACTTTTCTTGAGGAAAACTACATAAGGGAGCACAAACCCATAAGTAAAATCGTGTTGAATAAGATTTTCAAAGAAACTACTAAATCTTCAACAAGAGTTGTTGAAGAGCCTAGTACCTCAACAAGGGTTGTTGAAGTGGGTTAATCTAGTAGGTCAAATCCACCTCAAGTGTTGAGGGAACCTCGACGTAGTGGGAGGGTTGTGAACCCACCTATTCGCTATATGGGTTTAACTGAAATCCTAGCTATGGTAGTTGATGGCGAGGTTGAGGATCCATTGTCTTATAAGAAGGCAATGTAGGATGTTGACAAAGATGAATGGATTAAAGCCATGGATCTCGAAATGGAGTCTATGTACTTTAATTTGGTATGGGATCTTGTAGATCAACCTGATAGGGTTAAACCTATAGGTTCTAAATGGATCTACAAGAGAAAACAAGGTACCGATGGGAAGGTCCAAACCTTCAAGGTTAGACTGGTGGCAAAGGGTTATACCCAGGTAAAGGGAGTCAACTATGAGGAGACTTTCTCACCTGTTGCCATGCTGAAATCTATCTGAATCCTCCTATCCATTACCTCATATTATGACTATAAGATATGGCAAATGGATGTCAAGATTTCTTTTTTGAATGGCAATCTTGAGGTGACAATTTATATGGTACAGCCCGAGGGATTCATAATCCAAGGTCAAGAACAAAAGATTTGCAAGCTTAATCAGTCCATTCATGGACTGAAAAGGGCATCTCGATCTTAGAACATAAGGTTTGATACTTCGATTAAATCTTATGGCTTTGATTAGAACGTTGATGAGTATTGTGAAATGAAAGTCATCAATAGTTCAGTAGTTTTTCTAGTATTATATGTAGATGATATCCTACTCATTGAGAACGATGTAGGTTTACTGACTATAGTTAAGAACTGGCTAGTGACCCAATTCCAAATGAAAGATTTGGGAGAGACTCAGTTTGTTCTGGGTATTCATATCTTTCGAGATCGAAAGAATAAAATTCTAGCACTGTCTCAGACGTTGTATATTGACAAGATATTTGTCAAGTATTCGATGAAGAACTCCAAGATGAGCCTATTGGCTTTCAGGCACGGAGTTACTTTGTCTAAGGAACAGTGTCTTAAGACATATTAAGAGGTTGAGAATATAAGACGGATCCCCTGCATCTGCCGTCGGCAGTTTGATGTATGCAATGTTATGTACTAGACCTGACATCTGCTATGCAATGGGGATAGTCAGTAGATATCAATCTAATCCAGGATTAGATCACTAGAAAGTCATTAAGAACATCCTCAAGTATCTACGGAGAACAAGGGACTACATGTTTGTGTATGGTTCTAAGGATTTGATCCTTATGGGATACACATACTCTGATTTTCAGACTGATAAGGATTCTCAGAAATCTACTTCAAGATCAGTGTTCACTCTTAACGGAGGGGCAGTAGTATGACGAATCACCAAGCAGGGGTGCATCGCAGACTTCACCATGGAGGCGAGTATGTAGCGGTTTGTGAAGCTGTTAAGAGGTTGTTTGGCTCAAGAAATTCTCGACTAATTTGGAAGTTATTCTAGACGTGTCAAAGCTCATCACACTTCATTGTGATAATAGTAGTGTTGTGACTAATTTCCGAAATTCTAGGAGTCATAAGCGCAACAAGCACATAGAGCGGAAGTATCATCTCATCCGAAAGGTTGTGCATCGAAGGGACGTGATTGTCATGAAGATAGCTTTGGAGCACAACGTTGCTGATCCGTTTACGAAGGCCCTCACAGCTACAGTGTTTGAGGGTCACCTGTAGAGTATGGGTCTATAGGATAGACCACAGCTGGACTAGGACAAGTGGGAGATCTTGTACTGGGCGTGTTATGCCTTAGTTTATTATTTTGTGTACTTGTATTTTATTATCTTATACACCCCACTAACTTTAGGACAAGTGGGAGATTGTTGGGGTTGATGCCTTAAATCTTGTAGGGTTCTATAGTTTGTAAACTTTGTATGAACATACTTTTATGTGATTAATAATATATGATATTTTATTCACTTTATCTATAAAATATGTAATATTTTAGTTGCATTAACTGTTGTAAAGTGCACTTTTATGTGGTTTATAGTATATGGATAAAGTTGGGTACCTTATCTTGGTGACATTGCGAGTGTGGTCCACTTTGTAGGTGTTACAATTGTTGTAAAGTGCTACAAATGATCTGATCCTGATCGTTCATATGTTAGACATACGAGCGGGGATATTCTATACAAAAAAGTTTGTATAAGACCGAACTACGAAATGTTTAGTCTCATTAGATAACACAGTTCATAATAGAGACTTTCATTTCATCAGGATGACCATAGCTAACATGACCTGAATCCTAAGTGAGTTGTGAACTTCTGCCTATGAGAGTGGTCCTTTGATTTCTATGGGTGAGAGTGGTCAGATCGTCGACTCAACAAGCCTACCATTTTGGGGGATTCGTCTGATTGGGGAGCTGGGAACACAGCTACACAAGATAGAATTCACTTCTTCCTCGAAGAAGGGGTAGTAGATAAATTGCTCCCTTAAGGGCTGATTCCGGATCTTAAACAATGTGGTACCACACCCTCTCCTGGCCCGAGAAGAGTTTAGTCATAGTAGGACTATGATCTATTGTTCATTAGAGTGATCAGTAGTATTTAAGAAGTTAGATGTAAATGTAGGGGCAAAACAGTAATTTGGCCTAACTATACTTACCAGCAATTTGTGAAGGGTCATCGTACTATTGATTGGTTATATCCAATGGACACATAAATATATCTGTAGTGCAAAGAGTGCAGCTGTCGATCTTTAGTGGAGTGCCCGATCGTTAACGGATGGTGGATAATGTAATTAAAGAGTTTAATTAATTATTCACGTACCGTTAGAGCTTCAAGCTACAAGTCCATAAAGTCCCCCCGGTAGCTCAAAAGGATTTAGTTGAGAAACAACTTTTAGGTTAATTTGAATTGTTCAAATTAATAAGAGAGAATTTAATTATATATGATATAATTTTTATAATGTATTTGATACATTTAGTTTAATTGGAGGAAATACATATTTCAATGAGATTCAAATATATTTTCTATGAATGTAATTCATAGTTGTTAAATTTAATATAAATATGATTTATATTAAATGCCATAAAATAGAGAAAATGAACTATAGTTTATATTGTATATGATACAATATTAAAACTATAGGTTATATGTCATATTTGATATAACATATAGTTTAATATAAATAAGATATGATAAGTTAGTTATCATATTTATTTATATTATTTTATTCTTTTGAATAATAAATTCCTATTTTCTCTCCAACTACCTTAGTGGGTGGTTAATTGGTTTTATGGCAAAAAGGAATAAAAGAAAATAAGTTTTCTTCTTCTTTCTACACTACACGATAGTACCTATATGATTGAGAGATTTGCTAGACAATTGAAACTATATAAACGTTTTGTCTTCTTCAATCTTCTTCCTATTCAAATATTCATTTTATGGATTGGGTTCATATAACTAAATTTGGTATATTGATTTATAGTACATATCACAAATGATTGAGAGAATTAAAAACTATAAATTATATTGTATTTAATACAATATAAAACTATAGATATGTGTTATATTTTATATAACATATAAATAAATAAATAAATAAATAAATAAATATATATATTATTTAAATTTATTTTAAATTCAAATTTCAACTTAAAGGGAGTTATTAACTCCCTCCCCTCAACTCTCTCAATCAACAAAGTGTGAAATGGTTTTTTTCACGCATAAGTTTATTTTTTTAGTTGTGCCATCTTGTGAAAAAAGTGAAGGCTTCTTAGTTTTTCTCCTAGAAAAATTCCCCCCTCTCTCAAACTCTCTCCCTCTTAAAAAATTCTGCAAATTCCACACCTTTTGCATATTCTCACCCTACCCTAGAAAGAATACAGATGACAACTTTGTGGTGGTGCCCTTATTGATGTGTTCGTGATCGACTTAGAGAAGAGGATTCGTGAAGAATTTTTTATTCATCAAGGGTGAAATTTCTTCTCCCTTTTTCTTTTTTAAATGCATGCTGTAAATTTAGAATGAATGCGTAATTTTCTGTTTGGTTCTGTAAATTTGTATTCTGTAAAAAAAGTTGAAAATTGGGTTGATCCACGCTTCCACTACGGAACTTCACAGTTTCTTCAATTCATACACAAAATGGTTTAGCAGAATCATTTATTAAACGTTTGTAGTTAATTGCTAGACTATTGCTTATGAGAGTTCTTCCTACATCTATATGGGAACATATTATTTTGCATGTGGTGTCACTTGTACGCATCAAGGCAGTATCTTATCATAAATACTCGCTATTACAATTAGCTTATGGCCATGAGCCAAATATTTTTCATCTGAGAATTTTTGGATGTGCAATATATGTTCCACTTGCTCCACCAAAATGTACTAAGATGGGTCCTCAAAGGAGGTTAGAAATATATATTGGATATGATTCCCCATCAGTTATTAAATATCTTGAACCCTTGACAGGTGATGTATTTACTACACGATTTGTTGATTGTCATTTTAAATTACATCGTTATTGTCTCATTTAGATCCCCATACAGATCAATGTGAATTTGAAGTTAAGAAGATAATTCATTTGCAAACATAGCAAATCAATTACCAGATGCATTTATAGATGCAAAAAAAAGTAACTAAATCACATATACTAGTTGCAAATGTTCCATGGAAAATTGATATCCCAATACAGCAAGTTGTCACTAATGAGTCTGGAACACGCCAAAAGCGTGGTAGACCAGTGGGTTCCAAAGATAAAAAACCTCGAAAAAAATAATTAATAGTCAAGAAGACTTGGTTGAGGATGTAAATACCCATGAAGAAATTCATGACATGATTCATGAGGAAGGTGGAATACATAAAGATGATAATGGGATTTCAATAAACTATGTTATAACAGGAAAAAGATGGAACCGAACTCATGTAGTTATTGATAAAACTTTTGCATATAATGTTGCTCTTGATATTATATTTGAAACTGAGAAAAGATTGGCTTTAGTGGAAAAAAGCAATTGAGACAGAATTAAACTCACTTTTAAAACGTCAGATTTTTGGACCAGTAGTCTGAATACTAGAAGGTGTCAAACCTGTGCGATACAAATGGATATTTGTGAGGAAAAGAAATGAAAATAATGAGGTCAAAAGATATAAAGCAAGACTAGTTGCACAAGATTTTTCACAAAGATTTGGTATTGATTATGAGGAGACGTATTCTCCGATGGTGGATGCAATTACACTGAGATATTTAATTAGTCTGACTGTGCATGAAAATCTGGACATGCATCTTATGGATGTTGTCACAACATATTTATATGGATCTCTCAATAATGATATTTATATGAGAATCCCAGAAGAATTTAAAGTGCCTGAAATATATAAATCAAATTCCCGGGAATTGTATTCCATAAAGTTACAGAGATCGCTATGGATTGAAACAATCAGGACGAATGTGGTACAATCATCCATGTGGATGTTTGTTGAAAGAATGATCAGAACAATCCAATATGTCCATGTGTTTTTATAAAGAAATCACAGTCAGGATTTTCTATTATAACTGTACATGTTGATGACTTAAATATAACTGGGACTCCTGAAGAGCTTTCAAAAATAATATAATATCTTAAGAAATAACTGAAGATGAAAGATCTTGGAAAAACAAAATTTTGCCTGGGTTTGCAAATTAAACATTTAGCATAGGGAATATTTGTTCATCAGTCAATTTATATAGGAAAAGTTTTGAAAATATTTTATATGGACAAAGCACATCCATTGAACATACCAATGGAAATTCGTTCACTAAATGTGAAAAAAGATATATTTCGACCTTGAGATAATAATAAAGAACATCTTAGTCTCGAAGTACCACATCTTAGTGCAATTGGTGCACTTATGTATCTTGTTAATAATACAAGACTAGATATTGCATTTTTAGTAAATTTATTAACAAGATATAGTTCTTCTTCAACAAAAAGATATTGGAACAAAATTAAGCATATACTCCGTTGTCTCCAAGGAATGATTGATATAGGTTTGTTTTATTCCAATAAATCAAATTTTGATCTAGTTGGTTATGCAGATTCTAGATATTTATCCGACCCACACAAAGTTAGATCTAAGACAGGTTATCTATTCACATATGGAGGAACTGATGTCTCGTGGTGGTCAGTAAAATAGACCACAACGACTACTTCCTCAAATCATGCTAAAATTTCTACAATTCACGAGGCTAGTCGAGAATATGTATTAAGATCAATGACTCAGCACATTCGTGAAACATGTGGTTTATCTTCTAATAAAAATCTTCCAACAACATTGTATGAAGACAACATAGCATGCATATCCCATATCAAATGAGGATATATTAAAGGAGATAGAACAAAGCATATTTCACCAAAGCTTTTCTACACTCGTGATCTTGAAGAAAATGACAACATCACTGTACAACAAATTTGTTTGAAAGATAACCTGGCAAACTTATTTACAAAGGCATTACCTACCGCAATTTTTGAAAAACTGGTGCACAACATGGAATGCGACGACTCTGAGATCTCAAGTGATATTTCCATGAGGGGGAGTAAATATACCTTTTAGGAGTATCAATTATATGAAATATGTATTCTTTTCCCTTCATTAGGATTTTTTTCTATTGGAATTTTTCCTAGTAAGGTTTTAACGAGGTATATTCATATATATAATGGGCATCTGAGGGGGAGGATTATAAATATTATGATAAACGATGCCCATTAAATGTTCGTGCTTAATGTCCATTGACCATGTGTCATGCCCTCATTTCCCAAAATGTTGTCCATGTGTCTCAACATTACACATTGTTAGTGTCCATGTAACTCATCTCCTACTTGTCAAATTGCCTATAAATAGTGGCATTTAATGGATTTTGGAAGACATACATACATAGGGCAAAGTCCAAGAAAATTGGTGTAAGTGGAGAATTTAGAGAAATTTCTTATTTTATATTTTGTTTATTTGTATATTATGCTTAATTTATTTTAATATTTATTTATTTTATTAATATATTATATATATTATATTATATTTTATTGATATCCGTGTTTCGGTTGTGCTCCTCAAATTCACAACAAAATTATATATGTTGAGTTTTTTTTTTTTTTTTTTAGGAAATATGTTTTGAGTTGGATGGCCACCATACATATGTCTTATTGATCCTTCTTACACATAGTATTAAAATAAATGTAGGGATAAAAGAAATTATTAAAATAAATGTCAATTTAATCATAGTTGAAACTTTAAATCATTTTCTTTATTATTTTCCTTATTTTCATAATAGTATAAGATGTATAAGGCTTATCACTTTTGATGATTTAAAGATGTTGATTTTATTTATTTATTTATTTTGTTTTTCTTTTTTTTTGTTCTCATCTTCCTAACTTTAAGATCAATTCTTTATCTAATTATGACTTGTTTGAGAGTGATTCTAAAATGGTTAAAATCATTTTTGTCATTTTTAAAATCACTAGAAAAGTACTTTGAATCATTTAAAATCTATTTTGATAGTAGAAAAAAATGCGATCAAAAGTTTAAAATCAAACATTGAATTGATTTTGAGTAATTAAACGAGGAGTGTTTAAAATTGACAAAAAGAGATTCATTTTAAAATGACTCACAAACACTTAATTAATTTCAACCTAATATTATATTATATATATATATATATATATATATTATATATATATATAATATATATAATATATTATATATATATATATATATATATATATATTATATATATATACCACTTATGATCATTCTAAAGATCAGAATTATTTCCAAGTAGACGAAGTCAAGCAATATGCAACGTCCTAGCCATTGATTTTTATTTAAGAAATTAAGCATGTTTTATTTGAAAAATGTTTTTTTATTTAAAAAAAACAGTGCTTCAAATCATATTATGTATGAGTACTTTACTATGCTTGTATGTATTTTTTTAATATTATAACTGTACTATTAAAAAAAGTATTGGCTATTTCTTATAGAATATGGGGGAGAAATGCAATGTGATTGAAGAGTGCTTTTAAAACAAGATTTTCCTTCTTTAAATATATATATATATTATTCAACATCACTCTCATTTTCTTAGTTCATAAAATTGGTCAAATTAGATTCTCCTAGCCTATGTTATTGTTAAAAAATATATATATATATTGTTTTAAATGACATAACTAAGGAAAATATTTTCAAATATAACAAAATATTATAGTACATTAGTGATAGATGATAGTAGTATATCAATATCTATCACGATGGACATCGACATTTTACTATATTCGTAAATATTTTAGTTTATTTCACTATATTTGAAAACAATCTTGAAAAATAGTTAGTTCTAATGTTAACAAATTAGGACAAATAGATATCCAAAATTGGAAAAAAATGTATTAAAGTGAGAAAATATGTGTGACAAATATAGAAATAGTAAGAAATAGATTCATAGTCTTTGTTCTGGTACATGTTAGTGATGTAAATAAATAAGCAAAAGAAAGCGAATTCCTTTTAAAAAATTAACAATTAAATATTTTTTTTTAAAAAAAAAGGAAAAAAAACTGTGCTATTAAAAGAGCTAGCAAAAGAAATTGCTTTATTAGGAAAAAATAGTTTAAATTACAACTTATCTCAACTTTTAAATTTGTATCCCTGAAGTACTTCAGAAAAAAAAACCCACACACATAACTTAATTTTGTATTAATTTGTCACTAAATTTTTTTTAAAAAATAATAAATTATAAAGTTTTGATTTTTTTATTTAGTATGTCCACGAAACCTTGTGTACTAAAAAAAAAAAATCACAAATTTTGTGTCTAATAAATGCATGTTTTAAAGTGTACATACATATCAAGCACAAGATAGAAAGTTTAGAGAGATCATTTGATAAATGTTATCGTTTCTAGGGATGAATAGATTAAAAAATCGAGTCAACCAACCGAGTTAAAATCAGTCAGTTGGAGAAGAAGATGGATTGATCGATGTCGGTTTGGAAAAATTCCAAATTGAAAATTTTCAAAAATATATATATAGAATAAAACCGACCAAATCGACCGATCGATCGCCTTTTATTCCTCAACAGTCGAGGTTGGTTTCGTATTTACTGAACCGACCATAGTCAATTTGATAGCGATTTGATCGAAAAATCAATTTCGACTGACCGACGGACGATCCGTTTTCTGTTTTCTTTGTTAGATAAAACGGAGGTCTTCAAATTTACTTTGAGATGTAGTGGGGAAAAATTATTTGTTACTTAATTTAAATTTAGAATACATTGGATAATTTATTTATTTATTCTTTTTAAAATCTCTTTTTTATAAAAAAAAAATGTCTTTAATAATATTTTAAATAATTGCTATTAAACTATGAAAATGTAGGTGGTCTAAATTCAAATAGCCATTAGGAATCATTTTCTTCCTTTCAATTTAGTGGGAAAATGCTATGGGCTTATGACTTGACTATATCTTAAAAAGTTGACTTTCCATAACAATAAATTTATTACAAGTTGGTTAATTAAAGAAACTTTTTCTTTTCTATTTTTATTTTTTAGTTCAAATAATTGCCATGAACTAAGCATCACGTATATACACATATTCTTATTAAGCAATATGATGAGTATTTCATATTAAAATAATACATCACATTCATGTAAGGTCTATCGCATTTTTTTTAAAAAAAAAATCACATAATTAAATGAATTTGAGTGTAGTGTGGATTCTAATCCTTTGATTTTCTTTCATTAATAATTAATTATTAATTTGTAAGAAATGTAATTTGATCGAGTCAAATTTTGTTTTAAATGATTCTTAAAAGTATATTTTATTTTATATATAAGGAGACGAGTGAAAAGAATATGTTGTATTCAGGATTATGCATCTTTTAAACTGCAATTTTATAGAAATTGTTATGAATGTTCCCTTCTTTAAAAAGTTCTCATTGATTTTCTAAGAGAAGATTTTTTTTTTTTTTAATCAATTTTGATGTTACAAAATTAGGAAATATGATTTGTTAGCCTCGGCTAGTCATCATTTGACTTTTGATTTTTTGTTTTCGAAAATTAAGTCTATTGACATTACTCCTACCTCCAAATTTCTTTATTTGTTATCTACTTTTTATCAATGGTTTAAAAAGCAAGCCAAAATTTGAAAACCAAAAAAAGTAGCTTTTAAAAATTTGTTTTTGAAATTTGTAATTTGGCTAAGAATTCAACCATTATACTTAAAAAAGATGCAAACCGTGGTAAGAAATGAAGGAGGAAATAGACTTAATTTTTAAAAACTAAAAAGAAAATACGAAATGATAATCAAACAGAGTCTTAATGGTTTACAAAACAATGTATCGTTTTTTAAGTACAAAAAGAGTGGTTGATATTCAAAGTACAAACCAATTGGTCATTAACACATATTCATATTGTATGACAGTTAAATTATGCCTACTTTGACTTAATGAAATTAATCAAAGACAAAAAGTTGTTTTTGTTATTATTATTATTTAGTTAAAATACTTAGCCTCTGCCCTTTGAACTTTGTTTTATTTTAATTTTCACGATTTTAAATGTTCAAGACAAAAAGTAGAAAAACAAATAAATTGATTTGGACCAACTTGTTTATATATTCGAAATCAATCATCTATTTTTTGTAACAAATGAGGTCTTGTTCTTTAAATAATTACAATAAGACAAGTGCAACTTCAAAGTTTAATAATACTGTTAATCCCTGACATAAACATAATTTAACTGATATAAATATAAATTATTAATTAAGAGATGAGAGGTTCAAATCTCACACTCTGCATATTGTTGAAGTAAAGGAGAATGAAATAATAACATATTATTGTATACAAATACTCACTTTGACGTAGATCTTATTTTTCCAATATTGCCCATTCAAACAAATAATGATATATAAGTGCCCATTTAAACCTAAGCTTAATTTAATGAAAGTGACTAATATCTTACACAATTAAACTATACTAAACTTAAAGTCACTCACAAATAATCAGGATTCAATTAGTCAAAAAAATCAAACTGATCTACTTCTTCATTTAATTTACAATTCTAACTTTGAATAATGATGAGTAAGAGCAAACTCTCAAATTAATGGGAGTTTTTTTCTTTACCTAATTTCCATGAAGGAATGGTTGATGGGAAAAAGTTGGGCAAGAAAAGTATTATTCCATACAAATATTTGAAGTGCTTTTATTGTTGTTTTTTTTTTTTTTAAATATGACCGGAGATATGAGGATTTAAATCTCGGATCTCGTGATTACTAGTACACTTGAATACTAATTAATCTTTTCTTTTGAGTTAACTAGTCGTTTGATAATTTTGTTTTTTTTAATAATAATATTTATTTTTCCCCTCCAAACAAAAAATGTAGATCCCTTTTATCCTACACGCATGATCACACAATCCACTTCAGGATTGAAACCATTATTATTTAAATATACAGAATTTTCATAATCATTTGGAGTTTCCATGATAATTTTTAAAAAAATATTGTTATCCTTTTAAGGTTAAATTATAAAAATACCCTTAAACTTTGTATTTTGTATCAAAAATACATTAAAATTTTTAAAAATAAAAAAAAATATTCTTACTATTAGTTTTGAATGGAAACCATTGATGTTTTGTTTTAAAAATACCTTTAAACTTTCAAAAGTTTCGAAAATACAACTTGAAAATAAAAGTGAATACCCTTACTGTTAATATGTGCACATAAACTATTAATAACTTGTTGCAAAAATATTTCCAAACTTGTTAAAAAAAAAAAAAGTTTACCATTTATTTACACCTCATTACCTATCTCTTTCCCCTTTTTTTCTATCTTATCTACTTCAATCTATAACATAACACTTCTCTATTTTCTTTATTTTTTTCCTCCAATCTCACCCTCCTTTTTATCAACTTATTTGACCTTTGTTTACCTCTTTAAAAAAAAAATAATAATTACACCCCTTCAATTAAGGTATATAAATTATAACAAAAAGAAAGAAAATAATGGAAACATTAAAGGGACCCAAGGACTTATATGTCTTAACAAGGTTGTACATTAGTAGTCGAGTATATGTTAATAATCAAATACGTCATTTTTGTATTTTTTGCTATTTATCGTTTTGGTAGATTTTAATGGAAGGTTTTGATTTTGGAATTTTGTGAGACTTAATTTTGTAGATTTTTATGCTTTTAACTTGAAATTTTGGTTCATATTTTGTTGTGAGAAAATACTAATAAGAAATAGACAAATTGGAGAAAAATGAATAACTATATCAAAAAACGATATCTATATAATTTGTTTTTAAATTGATTCTTTTTTAACTTAACAAAACTTCAAACAAGTTGATAGCTATATACTTGGTAAACAGCATTTTTTTTTTTTTTTTTTTTTTTTGTATACTAAGAGTATTAATGCAACTTGTGAAAGTTTAAGAATATTTTTTAAACCAGTATTAAACAGTTTGTGTTCATATACTAACAGTAAGAATTTTTTTTTTTTTTTTTTTTTTTTTTTAAAGTTTAAGAGTATTTTTGAAACTTTTAAAATTCAAGTGTATTTTTTAAACAAAACATTTAAAGATTTCTATCCAAAACTAAAGGTAGGGTTATTTTTTACTTATTTTTAATTTTAAAGGTGTTTTGACACCAAATATAAAATTAAAGATATTTTATATAATTTAACCCATTTTTAATTAGTGGATTATATGTGTGCGTGGGGGTTTCAAAAATATATTTGTATGTGTCTCTAACTTATCTAAGTATTAAAATTGTGTCTATTTTGAATGAGTCTAAAAGTGATCTTGAAATAGTTAAAATCCTTATAGTTTAACTTCAAAGTTTAATTATAACTTTCAATCATCTATGAATGTTTTAGTTTTTAAATTTTGGCTTGATTTTTAAAAACATCAAGTAAAAATTAAAGTAGATAACAAAACAATAAATTTAAAAATGCACAGATTATGAGTGTTTATAGACTTAATTTTTAAAAATTCTAAAAACAAAAAAACAAAAAGGCCTCAAAGATTTGTTATAGACTTTTAGATACATCATAAACTAGGTGTAAATATAATGTTAAAAAACCCTAATTATATTAGTAAATATTTATAGTTTGACGGTTATGGTATCTCTAATTTTTTCTTTTTTATTTTTTTAATAAAAAAACGAGGTAGATTGTAGTCTCTCTATCTCCAAATGTGATCTAGTAATATTTTATAATTAAAAAAAAGTTGGAGAGTAAGAAGAGAAGACGATGATGATTGGTTTTTTAGAACAACAATTATAGGGTAGAGAATTAAACCTTGGACATCGAAAGATGAATGTTATATTAATTACCATTGTGTTAAGTATACTTTACTAGAAAGATGGGCGTTGTTGTATCATTATAATAAGATCACAATATATTTAATATAGGGAGCATCAAAGGCTAGCTTTGCAAACAATTAAAACATTGATCATATTATTGTTCCTTCACTAATAACCTTATTTAAGGTATGTTATTTTATTATTGGCAAATGGTCATTCTTAATCATTTTAAGACAATATCCATTTTAATTTATTCCTTCCTTAAAATTTGTTGGATTATTATGCATTATATGTATCATGCTTATTTTGTATTCTTTCTTTAAAAAAAAAAAAAAAGATCTTATTTGTATTCCAAAAGATATTTGACTTTATTTCTTTATAGAATATGGATCAAATGAAGATCATTTGCTTGGGGCATGTGTGTCCTGGTCAAATTTTAAAGCATGACCAAGTCAATTATATATTCCTTTTTCTTTTATATATTTTGCGGGTATTATAAAAAAAAAAAATTAAAAAAAAAACCCTTCGAATTTTTCTATTTGTTTCTTTTATTAAAAAAAATTATGAAGTTGGATCCTAATTTTTTAAATGTATATAATATTTTAGAATAAGTTTACACGAATCTGGATATTTGGAGTTACGAAGATGTAACCGGAGCACATATTGTATTTTATGGATTGTGCCAAATGAACACAGAATATTTTTGTTTTAATTTTGTGTAATCATATGATAACTAGAAAATTAATTTAAATAATTATTTCTTCTCGCTCTTCTTATTCTCTGTCATCTCTTACTATCGAGTGTGAAGTAACTTGTTTCTCATTTTTTATTTTATTAATGCAAACAAATGATTCCCATTAAACTATGATGTGTAAAAGTTTTTAGTAAATTAATTTATATATTATTTTCCATTTTTATTACTTTTTAATAATCATCAAATAAAAAGAAAATGAATATCTAAAAAGCCATTCTTTACCATTTCACCTGGAAGCATCAACGATAGTATAGAGGGGTGGGAGAAGATTAGAAAAAAAAATCAATTAGTTGTTAAGTGCATGCTAAAGATCTTTCCACAAATCAATTTTTTTTATCAACAAATCAAAATTTTTGTTGGTATCTATCATTTTAGAAATTAGAATTAGAGTTTGATTGTTACCATTTAAATTTATGAATGGCTTAGATTGAAGTATTTACATAAGTGTAAAAAAAATGTTTATAAATACTTAGAAAATCAATCCAAACGAATTCTTAATTTCTATTCCTTTGATATAGTTTTAATTATTTTCGATTTTAAAATCGGTCAAACTTTACAAGTCATGATTATCATCTATCATTACAAGATGTTATCATATATATGCACGTACTAAATTGGAGTTGAGCATATTTCAGTGATTTAATCTATATATTATAATGTTCTCTAAACAAAACCAATATATTATCATGTTATAAGAATTATTTTGTTAAAAAAGTAACATATTCAAAAGACACGTAAGGTTATGTATCCAATGTAATATAATAATAGAGAAAATTACTTTTTTTTTAGTTCTCAAATTTTGAATTATGTGTATATTTGGTTTTAAAGTTTTCAAAATATAATTTTTAAGTTCACGAGTATTTAAGAATAGTTGCATTTGATTTTTTTTTTTTTTAGTTATATATTTTAAAGAATATGTTTAAAAGGTCATTGAAATATTTTTTTTACTATTTCAAATAATTATGTGACATTTTAAATTATAAAATTAATTTTTTAAAATTCTCTCCTTTCTAAAATTATATTTATAAATTTGGAGATTGAAAAAATACACCATAAAAACTTAGGAACTTATCACACTTATTTTAAAAAATTAAAAAACTAAAAAATTACATTTCAAAAACTCAAAAATCAAACACACCTATTATTTAAAACGTGAAAGATTACAAATAATAATAATAATAATAATAATAATAATTTTCCCAATATTAAGTCTTCATTGTAATTTAAAGTTTGGGTACAAGGGAAATCAATAAACGAATAAGCAGAATAAAAGAAATTTCCATGAAAAATAAAAGTAGAAATATTTGAATCATCGTGCGCCAATGAAGTGACATCATTGCGACCATTCGTTTGAATTTTAAGGAAAACCGGTCCGGTCCGAAAATCTCCAGATTTTTATTTTATTTTATTTTAATTTCTTTCCCCACCAAACACAATAAAATTTAGAATCATTTCATAAGTATTTGATTTTGTATTTCTAAAATTAAATATGTCTACTCTTAATCTCCTTCTATGATTTTCATCTTTTTAAGTAAAAAAAGTTCGAATAATTAATTAAATTTCAAAACAAAAAATAAATTTAAAAAATTTAATTTCTTAGGCTCTAACCATTTGATTCCTCGTTTTTGAAACTTTTTCTTCAAATTTCTTACCATAGTTTTCATATATCTTATGTAAAAGAGTTTAATTCTAAGCCAAATTCTAAATTCTAAAAACAAGTTTTTAAAACAATTTCTTTTTAGTTTTCAAAACTTAGCTTGCTTCTTTAAAACAATGATAGGAAGTAGGTAATAAATTAAAATTTAGGCTTAATTTTTAAAAACTAAAATTAAAAAAAAAAAGTCAAATGGTTACCCGCAGTTTTAAGTTTTCGAAATTTTACTTGATTTTTGAAAACATTAATAAAAGATAGATAACAAAATAATAAATTTATAAGGACAAAAGGTATTAATAGATTTGATTTTTAAACACTGAAAATTAAGGTTCCGTTTGGTAGCCATTTAGTTTTTTGTTTTTGTTTTTGTTTTTGAAAATTAAGTCAACTTCATCCACATTCGTAAAATGATTTGTAAGTACAATAGTTGAATTCTTAGCCAAATTTCAAAAACATAACCAATTTTTTGAAAACTACTTTTTAATTCTCAAAAGTTGGCTTGATTTTTTAAATAAATGATAAAAATTAGATAACAAGGAAAGAAATGAGTTCGAAATAATATCTATAGACTTAATTTTTAAAAACAAAAGCCAAAACAAAATGGCTAATAAATCGGACCTAAAAAATCAAATATTACTAATAGACCGCAAATTTTCTAAATATGAAAAATCTCTCCCTTTTTACTCATTTCAATCCTTGGTTTTTTTTTTTTTTTTTTTTTTTTTTTTTGACATACAATTCTTGTCTTCTAAACTTATTATATATAATATATATTCCCAATTTTCTTCCCTCGGGCCTTATTCGTATTTTTCGATGGTTTTCTATTTTGGGAATCATAAGAAAATAATATTTTAATTGTGTGGTTGTTCATTACATGATGGTTTTCAACCAGAGGAAAGAAAGTACTTTGGGGCCTTATGGACGAATTTATTTAAATAAAAAAAACGGATTATTTCATTATTGGAAAAAAAAAAAGATATAATTATCATTATTTTTGAGTAGGTAATGGAAGACTTACTTTTTTTGTGAGGGCCAAGAGGGTTTGCATTGATTTTGAAAGGAATGATTAATGAAGAAAAACTGTTTTTTTTTTCTTTCTATATTATCTCCTTTTTATGTTCTAATTTAACTCCATTTATTTATAGAAAAATATATGAACAACTTCTTTGATTCTTCATGAACATGATCAAACTTTTGAAATAATGGATCCATATGTAGTCAAATATTTAGTGGTGTGGGTAACTTCCCTCCATTATTTATAGGTCTTTTTATCTTAATCCATTTGATGGTCAAGTCAATGATTGATGATGAAGAAGTGAGATAGAGAAAAAAATATATATATATTTTGTTGAGTAATCGTTTGATTTTTGAAAATTAAGTCCACATATAAACATTCACTTTCATCTATCTGTTTATATGTTTTGTTGTCTAGATCTTAGGAAAGTTCAAAATTAAAGCCAAAATTTAAAAACTAGAAAAGGAAAAGTAGTTTTTGTTTTTAGATATTGGTTAAGAAGTCAAATATTTATATAAGAAAAATGATAACCATAAATAAGATTTGTGAAAAAACAAGCATAATTTTCAAAAACCAATAACAAAAAATGGATTTGTTACAAAACAAAGTTTCAATAAACAATAGATAACAAACTTTATGTTATATATATATATATATATATATATATTATAAATTTAGTATCAAATCTTTTAGATTTGTATCAAATAGTCACTAAACTTTAAAATATCTTCTAATAGGAAGATGAATTTTTTATTTTATGTCTAAGAAGTCAATAAACTTTAAAAACTGTCAAACAAAGCATTTAATTTTCAATTTCATATCTAAATCAATTCTCGTACTTTCGTTTTTCTGTCTTATAAGTCATTGACCTATTTAATATTTTAAAAAAGTTCATGAACCTATAGACCACACAATAAAAAGTTTGATGATATATTAAGCAAAAAGTTCAATTTTATAACTAAAATTGATTCTTTAGTTTAAGAAAATGTAAAATATGTCAAGAACCTAATTATTATACATGAAATTGAATGTTGAGTAATTTATTTGACATTTTAAAGTTCATGAATTGATTATACAAAATTGAAAGTTTAAAGATATATGGAATACATTTTAAAATTAAGTAACCTTATTAAACACAAAGTTTAATGACCAAAAACTCTTTTCATTTTCTCCCTTTTAATTGATTTTTCTCATTACACTTAAGTTTTAACCAATGGTTGGAGGAGTTATAGTTGAATAAAATCAAAAGTTTGCACTTTTTTCATTGAATTGTTTCTTAAATAAAGTTACAAGTGGCTAGTTTTTCATTCTTCAACAAGCACACACATTGTACATTTACTGTTTATAAGCAAACCTATGTTAGGATGGCTAATAATACAAACACATATATTGAGCTTTTAATTCTAGGGAATCTATAAAAAAAAATGTCAAACTATTTATAAAAATAGCAAAATAAATATTAATAGACACTAATAAACTTCTATCAACTTCTATTAGTGATAGACTTTTATCAGTTTCTATCACTAATAACCACGATAGACTTTTATCAATCTCTATCAGTCTCGCTATTTTGTGTAAATAGTTTATCTTATTTTTCTATTTTTGAGAATCTTCTTTAATTCTATTTACTTTTGCAAAATTATTTTCAAACTCATATAAGTGAGAAAACCATAAAATAAATTAAATGTTTAATTCTGAACATTTAGGTTTGTGTTGAATAAGTACATGAGATTTAAAAAATGTTTAATAGGTTCTTAGACTTTTAATTTTGTTTCTAAAATAAACCTTTGATATATTCGACTTATTGAAATTGATAAATCTATTAGACATAAATTTCCAATTTTAATATACCATATAGATCTATACAAATTTTAAAAAATAAGAATAGATCAACGCTCCGTTGAATTCAAAATCGAAAGTTTATAAACCTACTAGACGCTTATATTATATTGAAAATTTGAAGACATCATAATAAGAAATTTATTATACACAAAACCAAAAGTTCGAATACTAAGCGTATGGATAAAATTTTAGGAATTAAATTTATAATTTAACCTATATTATATAAATAAATTTTTGATAAAGCTATAAAGTATTCAACGATTTAATAGCAGTACAAGGTGAGTAAATATATAAGGATAAAAAAGTGCGAAAAATTGTAATTATAGTTATAACTCCAATTTATGTCCATTTAAGTGAACCGTTAATGATGTAATATAACTTAGTTAAGACGATCAATACTACAAAAGTCACAACTATTAAGTCAACTCATTCCATGCTATTAAATTATAGGTTTAAATATTATTTTGATCCTTATATTTTCGATTTTTGTTCATTTTGATTTCTCTACTTTCAAAATGTTTATTTTGGTCTCTATATTTTCAACTTTGGTTCATTTTGGTCCTTATATTTAGAAATATTCATTTTGGTCTTTGTATTTTCAACTTTAGTTCATCTTGGTCCTTGAACTTCAATTTTTTTTTTTAAAAAAAAATACTATTTTTATCCTTTAAAGTGAAAACAAAGGGACTGAAATGACAACTTTTTAAAAATGTAAGACCAAAATGAACTAAAATTAAAAGTACAATGACTAAAATGAACATTTTTAAAGTATAAGGACCAAACTAAACCAAAGTTAAAAGTATAAAACCAAAATGAACAATGTGAAAGTACAAGGACTAAAATGAACCAAAATCAAAAGTATAGAGACTAAAGTAGTATTGAAACTTAAATTATATTTTCACGCCAAAATATCACATCTCAATTAACATACAACTTTTTTTTTTATTGATCTCAAAGTTAAAAGTTAGATTCTCATCCCACATGTTGTAATATATATATATATATATCCACATTTCTATTTTATCATAAATAATCTATAAACATAAAAGAATAAGTAACCAAATGTTATTAACATATTCTCTTGTTTACAAATTGTAAATATTTATTTATTAATTTAAATATATTTTTTGTCGATATTTTATCTATATTTTCATCCGCATTTTTGTGAAACGGAAGTCTCGACATTTCTATCGATATTAAAATTTTAAGTTTAGAATCAACTTTTTTTTTTAAAAAAAATAAAATATAGAGAATTATATAGTCCACAAAAAATTTCCCACAAAAAAGGTGTGCTACATAACCCTAGGTCTATTATCCAAACTTTGAAACATTCAACATATGGACAACAACGTTGCCCATAAATTTATGGATATTCTAAGTGTCGCCGTTAATTATTTTATATATTATGTCGCCGCTAATTATTTATGTATTATAATTTAATATACCTTTTTTTTTTTTCCTCTGAGAAAGTCGTGAAGCCAATAGATAATTAGTCAAGTTCAACAAAAAGATAACAAAACAATATCCCTGCAGATTAAGAAAAAACCTTTGGAAATTTTTTAATAAAAAAATTAGCCTATTTTTGTATTTATAAATTTGCTTATTTCAAATGATGACTTATTTTACAATTCAGTGCTTCAGAATCAACCGTCTATATATATTAAATAAAAATTGTGCAATTTTTAAAAAAAAATTAGCACCATTATTTCAAATTTGTTTAGAAGCTAAATATATATTTTAATTGTTAATATATTTTTCGTTGTTTGCAAATATATTGACCTCTAATGAGTTTATCAAATACATATTGGTAAGAAATCTCATCAAATCTTAATNGTCAGTAAAATTTTGTTATATTTATAAATATTTTTATTTATTTTTCTATATTAATTGTTAATATATATATATATATATATATATATATGATTTTTTTAAAATTAGTCAATTTTATTGTCGGGTTTAAGATTCAAAACACGCTAATATGGATTATTAATTATATAATTTGGAGATTCTTTTAGTCTAGAAACAAGGTTGTAAACGTTCACGGAAACTTTTAGATATCAATTTTATGAAAATGTTAATAAAAATATTGATAAAATGTCAATTAGATAAATGATTTTAGAAAAATTATATAAAAGTATTTTACAATAATAAGTAGGTACGTATCTTTCTATTTTTAATTAAGTTTTATATTTATTATTATGTTAAAATACCATTTTAATCCAATGTAGGTTTCATTTCATTTTAATCTATGTACTGTTAATGGTCTAAATTTCTTACTTTTCTTTTAGTATTTTTTAAATGTATTCGTTGTACTTTCAATCAATGATTAATTTATGTCGAAGTTAATTAAATAATAACAGTAGTAGTAACTTTTATACGAAAAAAGGTATCATGTGAATATATTTTCAAACATAAATTAACAACTAGACTAAATTTCAGATTGATTGAAAGTATATAGATTAAAATGAAACAAAACCTAATGTATACGGACCAAAATAACATTATTATTAATATCAGGTATATATTATTAATATTTTTAGTTATATCTATTTATATATTCATCAAATTTTCTATTATATAATAGAAACGTTGATTCAATCATTATGTCTGTCAATAACGAATCTAAAAATATGATCTCAATTAAAAAAATGTTGACACGTGGATAAAAATTTAAAACCGTATTCTCGACTCGTCCAGCTCCAACAACCTTCTCGCCCCAAACATACATATAAACATTTTTTTTTGTCAAGTATAATGTTAAGTTTTCAAGTGTGCAAAAGATGTAGTCCATTTTATTTGCTAACTTGCTTGTCTCCCAAGTCCATACTCATTGTTAGTCCACCATTCCACCTCTGTCACCAAAGTATGCATCAATTGTCTTAATCAAGATCTTGTTAAATGAACATATTTTCAATTTTATGGGTAAATATGTCCAACTTATTAAATTAAAAACATGGGTATCACATCTTATATTATATGTATCTTAAAGTCAAGTTTACAATTTCAAATGTTTAATAGAATAATACTTTGATTAACAAGACGTATTCAAAGCCAGCTGAGATAATGTTAACATAAAGTATACTTCACCCGTTATGACATACTTTTGTTTAAATCATAAGTCTGAATCTTCATTTTACATCTATTTAACTTATGGAAAAATCAATCTATATATCAATTAAATTACCGATTGATCCAAAAGTTTAAACTCATGAATGAGTGTAAATTTAATGTTATATCATCTAACACTATATTTTATATATCAGTTAAATTACCAATTGATCCAAAAATTTAAACTCATGGATAAATGTAAATTTAAAGTTATATCATCTAATACTAAATTTTGAGAATTGTATCGATTAAAACTTCAAATTAACTGTTACATCTTTTTAAATCTTAAATATTTATTAATAACGCAATTTAAATTCTTCATGAGTAATTTATTATTATTTTAATTTAACTCCATTTAAAATCAACGCAGAATCATAAAAAAGAATTAATTTTCTAAAAAAAAATGCGAAAAAAAAGTATCATTTAACTTACCAATTCTTGCTAAATAAGTAAAAAAAAAAAAAAAAAAAAACTACAAATATTAATGAAAAAAAAAAATACTTCTACCAAGTTGATTATATCATTTTTCTCTAATATTTTTGTCAATTCATGCATTATTTAAAAAACTCTTATATACGTAAAAAGTTGTGTAATAAATAAGAATGATTTAAAAATAGATTCCTAATTGAGATTTAAATTGGTTAACTTTAAAATTTTAATATACAACTATTAATTTGTGATTTTAGTTAATTTAAAGTTTAAAATTTTCCTCATTTTAATTGTCAAAGTTTGGTATAATTCATACTTTTCATCCAATTATATTTTAGTTAACAATGACAACATCCAAAGCAAGCATAACTCGCATACAGTGTGTTGACGGTTCAAATCCCCTATTTCTAATTATCCAAAAAGGAAAAGGAAAATTTGGCAACAAACAGATTAAATGGTGTTTACTTTTGAAATTAAGTCATTTTAGGAAAAATATGAAATATTTGATCACCACTCAGAATAACTTTTGAAATACTTGTAAGTTGTATTTTAAGAAGTTTTTATAAAAAAATTTGAAATTAAAATGACTTTTTTACAACAATTTTTCTTTAGTCAATTCAAAATATGGCCTAGATCTTTCAATTTTGAAATGATTATTGATAACTTATTCATCGAGTTAGGATGAGAAAATTTTTAGTAGTACGAACCTCCATTCATTACTTAGTCACAAAATTAACATTTAAGAATTATGTGAGATCTACGAAATAAATGATTAATAAATTAATAAATTATTTAAAAACATGTTAAATAATAAATGGGGATAATATGTAATACGGTAGTACTATATCTTTCTATAGTTTGGATAGAGTATTAAACTAAGAGCAATACTTAGGCTGCACCTAAGTAATATGCTTCCTATTTTTATACACACATCACAAATAATTTTTTATATTTTTAAAAAACAACTAAGTTTGATAAGGTGTTCCTAAGTTTAGCCCATGTTGTATCTGTTGGGATTCGTGTTCTAATTTTCCCGTAGTCTCGTTGTTTGTAATGATACACATTGTTTTAGGAATAAAATAACTGTTATTTCATTCTAGCATTTACTTATATCCAATAAACAAATCTTAATGGTTATCTTATGTAAATTTAAGCATGTATATGTGATATACAATTGGATCATGTGATAACCTAAATAGATCTGTCGTATAAGGATTAATGTGGAATACCCGATCTAGTGACACTACGGATACGACCCGCTTTGTAGAGGTTTGCAAGTGTTGTAAACTACTACAGATGGTAGATCCTGACCATTTATGTGGAGACGTGCGAGCAAGAGTGTCCTATACAAAGAGTTTGTATAAGACCGGATCATGAGATGACTAGACTCTGTATATAATGTCGTTGATACTGGAGACTTACATCTCACTTAAACGACCATAGGTGACACGACCTTAATCCTGAGTGTTTTAGAAACTCTCGTCTTTGAGGGTGGTTCTTTAATTAGTATGGGTGAGAGTGGCTAGATTGTCAACTCAACATGCCTACCTGTTTAGGAACTTGTCTGATTTGGGAGCTGGGACTCAATACACAAGATGAAATTCACACATTCCCCGAAATAGGAGTAAGTAGAGACTAGAGAGATTGCTTCCTTAAGAGCTGATTATGGGCTTGAACATAGTGGCTACCGCTTCTCTTTAGAAGAGAGGACCCAGTCATAGTAAGACTATGACTATGTTCATTAGAGGGATTGTTTAGCTCATCGCCATTCATCAACTCCATCCACAAAAACATTTAACAATTAAACACAAATGTAGAAACCCACAAAGATTGTAAAAGAAGTTCAAAACTAAATTGAAATTTGGAATATCTTTCCGCTGCTCATGGAAATCCTCGTGTTCGATTTCCTTCAGTATCTAAGTTTTGTTCCTTAAACTAAAATAAATAGGGTGTGTGTATGTATATATATGTGTCCCCAATACAGTAATACTTAGGTATATCTCGGAAATCACTCATCTTTGTACATCTATTTTCATTATTCACATAAAAAATATTAAAATATTTCAAAAAAAAAAAAAAAGAAAAAGGCAAAATTTATCTATAAAAATTTATAATTGAATAATTTGATGGGATACACATAAACATGTCGGGATGCACAAACTATTTTTCTACCCTGTATTATAAAATAAGTATAAACATAACACCTTTGCAAAAAAAAAGTATAAACATAATGCAATGTTGAGTCAGTCAATGATATTAGTCTAAGAATGCTGGTTGAAATCACCTCCTCTTGTTCCTTCCTCCTCTATAAATCTCTTCTTCTCGCATAGCCATAGCCATCTCTCAGAGCTTTCTCTCTCCTCTTTCTCTCTCTAATCTTACAATCATCTCTCCCAATTTCAATTCCAATGATACTCTCAGAGCCCCCAAAGAGTAACACCACCACCAAATTAATGCACATCAAAGAATTCTTTGGCTTCTCCCACTCCTCTTCTTCAAAATCCCTCCACTCCTCTTCTTCCTTTCCCATCTCCGCCCACCGGAGACTCCCGCCGTCAAGCTATGACCCTTCCGAGTCGGCGGCCATGGAAGAGGCCATAATTAACTCCGAACCCATCATCACGAAATGGGACCCGGATTCTTCTGAGTTCAATAGAATCACCTTCCTCTTCCGCCATGGCAGAGCCGAATCCGGCGAGTTCATTGACTCCGTCAATAGCCTCCGACAGGCAATGGACTTTTTTATATCGGCAAATTCCACTTCATCCGTCCTTGTTATTGCTCAGAAGTTGATGCAGGCCGCTATGAGAAGATTGGAGAAGGAATTTTACCAGATTTTGAGTGAGAATCGCCAGAATCTAGACCCCGAATCCATCTCCAGCAGATCCTCTGACCGGTCGACGGCTGATGGGGAAACCGGTGGGGATTCCATTACCGAGTTCGATAGAGTTTCGGCTGATTTGAAATCGATTGCGGATTGTATGATTGATTCTGGGTATGGGAAAGAGTGTGTTAAAATCTATAAAGTAATCAGAAAATCGATTGTTGATGAAACTCTGTATCGCCTTGGAACAGAAAAATTCAAAATTTCGAGAATTCTGAAATGGAATTGGGATTCGCTCGAGCAAATAATCAAGAATTGGATGAATTCGGTTAATATCGCTGTGAATACACTGTTTCGTGGCGAGAGATTTCTCTGCAACCATGTTTTTTCGAGATCGGAAAGAATCAGAGAGTCCTGTTTTTCTGAAATCACAAAAGATGGTGCAATCACTTTGTTAAAATTCCCGGAACTGGTAGCAAAAGGGAAGAAAGATTCCGACAAAATCTTTATATTAATGGAGCTTTACGAAGCGAATTCCGACGTATTGCCGGAAATTGAAGTCATATTCGACTCTGTTTCAACATCCGACATTAAAACCCAAGCTCAAACGTCGATGACGAAACTCGCTGATTCAATCCGTGACATTCTTTCTGAATTTGAAATAACAATTCAAAAAGATTCATCCAAAAATCCAACCCCCGGCGGCGGAATCCACCCACTAACCCGATCAGCGATGAGCTACATCTCGTCTCTCGGCGACTACGCTAGCACCCTCTCCGACATCCTCACCGTCGAAAACTCTCCAATTCCGTCGTCGTACCTGGAGACCATCGCCGCCGACGACGCACTGTCGTCGCCAGTGGCAGCGCAACTCGGGTGGCTAATTCTAGTCCTCCTCTGTAAACTAGACACAAAAGCAGAGATGTACAGAGACGTATCATTATCATACTTATTCCTAGCGAACAATTTGAATTTCATTGTGAAGACGGCGGCGACGACGAATCTCAAAACACTAATCGGCGTCGAGTGGGTGGCGAATCACAGGAGTAAAGTGAAGGTGTATGCGGCGAATTATGAAGCGACGGCGTGGAACAGAGTGATGAAATCGTTGCCGGAGAGAGGGTCGGAGGAAGTGGGGTCGGCGGAGACGGCGGCGGAGGGGTTCAAGAGTTTCAATGCGGCGTTTGAAGAAGCGTATCGGAAGCAAACGTCGTGGAGAGTGGAGGATGGGAATTTGAGAGATGAATTGAAAATGTCGATAGCGAAGAAAGTTGTGCCGATTTACAGAGAATTTTACGAGGGGTGTCTTGAGAAAATGAATGTGAATGTGGGTGTTGTGAGATTTTCACCGGATGATTTGGGGAATTATTTGTCGGATTTGTTTCATGGAGTTTCTTCATCGGCAAGTTCCTCTTCTTCTTCTTCACGGTAATGCGTAAAGGGGAGGAAGAAAGTGATGAGGTGGCCTTACATGATACGTCCACGTGTCGAATTGTATAAAATTCAGATATTCTGAGCTGGATATGTTGATTTTTTTTAATACAAATTCAAAAATGAGCTTTTATTTACTATATTTGTCCCTATGATTTTGGTTGTTTGTAAATATGGTTCATAAGGTGTGAAGAGGGAGTTTCAATTTGATTCTTGGTTAAATTTGACAAATCATTATTGTGTCTACTATATTTAATTTAATACATGTGAGATTAATAATACCAAGAATGAAAATAAGCTGAAAATAATTTAAAAAATTTCTATCATTCCCATATTTAACTTCATTAGTTTATAATTTTTGACAAATTGTATTAATTATTATATATATTTACATTATTTTAACATATCACTAATAATGAATGGAGAGACTAAAATAAGTCTAGTCCAACCGACATAAATATATATGGACGACTAATAAATCTATGATTCGAATTTCTCACTTCCATTGTACTGAATGATGGAATCTTTCTCTCCCTCTCTCTTTTTCTCAATTTGCCACAAATGATTCATGGACCTCAATTCAACTATTGCTTGAGCTATGATTGGGCCTCAACTGTTACTTGTGCTTTGATTGGGTTTAACCAATCTAGAAAAAGATGGGTTGGGTTGAATCTTAATATTTAGACTCCGTTGGGTTATTATTTGATTTTCTAATTTTTTTTTTGAAAATTAAACTTATTTCATCTATATTTCTTAAAATGATTTGCATCATTGTACAATAGTTGAACTTTTAGCCAAATTCCAAAAAACAAAACACGACTTTCTAAAAACTATTTTTTTTAATTCTCAAAATTTAGCCTAGTTTTTTAAACCATTGGTGAAAAGTAGATAACAAATAAAGAAATTTGGAGGTGGAAGTAGTGTCCATAAACTTAATTTTCAAAAATAAAAACAAAAAACAGGACCTTAGTTTTCATCTCTTACATTTAGCCATATAAAATTGTTGTCAATATGAATATATCTCAAACATGAATTTATATTATCAATCTTAAGGTGGGACTTCAATTTTCTCAATTTAATAATATGAAATTGTCAGCCATTTTGTATCAACATCATTGAATATTTTCTTATTCATGACTAATGTGCAGTTGTTGAATCAATTCATATTTGCTAATTTTAGCCTTACTTAGTCATTAAATATTTATTACATGCATGAAAATTCAATCTCCTATTTCTATTTTTGATATCTTAAAAAAATGGTCTACGGGATTAGGTCATATTTTTATTTAAATATGGAGTGACCTTTTGGACGAACATTCTTTGACTAGTTGAATATAATTTAAGTTGACTATTAAATTATTTTCTTATATGGATGAAAAACACACTTTGGTTGTTACACAAATTAATGTTGTGGCATTTGAAACCATGTCATTCATTATTAAACCATTCACAATAGAGTAAAAAAAAAAAAAAAATAGTTAATAAACTAATGATAGAATAAATCTAAAAAATTTGATAGAGTAATTGAGATTGTAACCTACTACTAAAATTAAATGCAAAACTTTTCCAACACAATTTATAGAACTTTAATCTCACAAAAGTCTGAAAATGAAAGTTTCAAATCTCACTATCCCTGTTTGAATACATATATAACATAATCTTATAATCAAAGAATTCAATGTATTGATGATAGAACTTTGTAAAATCATAGAATTATGTGGAAACTTTCATGTTCTAAATCAATTAAAAAATGTTTTGATAGAAGTTTTTACAGTCAAATCTAGATTTCAATGATATAAACAAAGAAAAATAAATATTTTTTTCCTATTTAAATCTAGAGATTTGAACCGAAGGAAAACGAGGGAGAATAAAGAAAATGAGGGAGAGTAAAAAAACAGACCAAAATAATCGAGCGCTTAAGTGAGATTTGGTAGTTGGAGTCCCAAATATTAGGTGGGCTATTGTAGCCCACCTGCCCAACTAGATATAGGGGCCCAAACGCCCCCAGGTATTTAACCATTGTTTCATATGAGAGAGTCAAGTAGGCAATAAAAAGAAAGAAATGAAAAAAAAAAAAAAAAACAAAATCGAGAGAGTGAAACTATTGAAATGATATTTTAGTCTTTTAGTTTTACGCTAAAAACTCCTATTTCGGTCCATGTAATCTCAAATATTTTAAGAGATTTTTGAGGGTCTGTAATAGAATGAGTTTATGACGTAATGTAATCCAAAACTCATGTTTGAATTGAGTGTTTTGAGTTCAAATTTGTAGTACCAAATTCATTTTGTTCCTACATCTTTCAATCTAACCATATTTTACATTGTTTTCATGTTTCACGATCTTATTTTCGCTTCGCTCCCGATTACTCACTTATCCCAACATTCTTTTGATTTTCAATAATCTTAATTATATTTCAACCTTAAAAAAAAAAAAAAACTATGTATTTTCAAATCTTTTCTTATCTTAGTTTTTATATAGTTTAGCCTTTTTTTCTATACTTTGAACAAAAATGACCATTTTGATATTTTGTTTATTTTAGCCTACTTCTTTTAATCATAAATCTAATTTTTTTTAATCTTTTATTTGTATTATCATCAATCTTAGTGAGGGTTAATAGAATTTATTAAAATTAATGAAAACTTTTTATAAATGCGAGCCGAATTAAATAAATTAACAAATTTTTTTGCTAATAAGAATTAATCAATAATTTTATAAATATACACCCACTTAAAAAGATTAATAAATGGGTAGCATTAATAATTTCAAACAATCAATTTAATTTTCACAATAGGATTAGTAAAGTATATGTAAAAATCAATTCAACCAATTTAAATAGATAAATATGAATAATTGATTTAAGGAATTAACAATTGCAATTAATTTCTTGCAATGAAACATAATAACCAAAATTAATTGCAAAAATAAATTAGAGGAGGGATAGAGAAATTAACACCGATAATTTTATAGTAATTTGACACAACTAGCCTACATCTACTTTTCAAGCTAATCTCACCGACTTTCCATGGATTAGAGCTCAACCACCACACTACTCTTTTTGCTAGTTCAAGAGCAAACTCAATTATTTCTACGGGTAACGATCAAACCATTATAACTGCCTTTTTCTGGGATCAAGAACAACCCCTTACACTAGATTTTATAAATGAATAACAAGATGAGAAAACCTCTCTTAAAGAGTAGGCTTACGAATTAAAGCCCTCAGAATCGATCCTCACAATATAAAATTCTCTCTCAAGAGAAGATGAAAAGAAGAAAATTGAAGCTTAGAGAGAACAACAATGAAGATTTTGTGTTTTTAGAGAGGATTAAAAAACCAATGAAAATCATTGTGTTACTTTGGAGAAGAAGTTGTGTTTAAATAAAGAACGAGGATGGTGAAATCCAAATTTAATTTGAGCCTTTAGATCTTGTTAAAAAATTTGAATGATGGAGATTTCTTAATCAATTTTTAGACACACAAAAAAAAATAAATATAATAATACATATTTTTTAAAATCATCTCTTTTAAACCCATTAAAAAGCAAATACGCACCATATGTCCAAAACTAGTGGAATAACGAGATTCCAATTACATTTCTAATATTTAGTTTTGATAATTTCAAGTATATGATATAAGGAAGATGTCTAAATAATATAAACACACAGGTCGCCAAAATGAATATTAAAAAGGTTTGATTCACTCACTCCATATATAGTAAAAAAACGAAGGGTGTTAAAAAAACACGATGAACGGAAAACACAATCAACATTCATACATTTTAGATCTCATTTGTACTGAGTTCAAATAAATGAAAATTTTGTGGGTTGGTTAATTCTTGAGTTCACAAATGAAAATTTTGTGGATTGGTTAATTATTGAGTTCACCTAAAATAGCCTAAATTAACTCCATCCATCCAATTTTTTGTTAATTTTAAAATTTATATATATATATTATATATATATATATATATATATATATATATATATATATATATATATATATATAAATATTTACTTATTTATGATTATTCTACATATATTTATTTTAGGTTTTTTTTAATTTCATCATTTTTGGATAATTTATTTTCCAACAACTTCTAAAGAATAATTTTTTAACATTTTGGAAAGAAAAAAAATTCAAGATCTAAATTGAAATTAAGTTGTTAATCTTAATTCAATATATGAAAATAAGTAAATCAATTTTTTTTACTTATTTAACATTTTACTCCTGTTTAATAAAAAAATGAAATAAATACTCGATTATCCTAAATCAATTTAATTCGAATATTTCATAGTTGATTGACTTTGATATATTTTTTAATAATTATTTAGGTAGAAGAAATAATTAGGTTGGATAGTCCTTCAATCTAATCTAACCCAAAACTACCACTAACAAATGCCTGGAAGCTGCGATGGTCATTAGAGATGTCCAATTTTTCCGTGGGGACAGAACCTCCGAACGGGGCGAGGATTCCCCGATTAGGCGGAGAATGGGAGAGGGAGTGGGGAAAAAAAATTCCCCGTGAGCTAAACAGGGACGGGGAATGCATTCCCCATCTCTACCAAGCCCCGGCCCCGCCCTGTTCCTCGTCCTCGCCCCGATTAGCTTTTACCTATTTATGTAGTATAGTTATTTAATGTTATGTTATTATTATTATTATATAAATATTACATTTAAATTTCAAATTTGATTATTTATTGAGAAAGATAAT
Organism: Benincasa hispida; assembly: GCF_009727055.1. Taxonomy (NCBI): domain Eukaryota; kingdom Viridiplantae; phylum Streptophyta; class Magnoliopsida; order Cucurbitales; family Cucurbitaceae; genus Benincasa; species Benincasa hispida. The sequence goes on along the minus strand of NC_052355.1, from coordinate 32,476,251 downwards.
AAAATAGTTTAAATTTAGATTATATATGTGAATAATTTAATTTATATTTATTATTTTTTAAGTAATTTATCTTTAAATTCAAATTATCATATAAAACTAACTATAATAATAATTTAGTGATAAAGTCAATTATTTAATTAAAATTTATGATTTAAATTAATTGGCTTTTTTTAAAAAAAAAACTTGTAAAAATTCATTTTGGGAATCCAATCCCTGTAAATTCCCATGTCCGTAAAAAATTTCACGGAAATGGAGAATGGGGACGGGCTGGGGAATGACATCGCACCCACACGTAGACATCTCTTATGGTCATTCCATGAGAGAATTTAATTTTTTTTTTTTTTTTTTTAAAAAAAAACAAAACTTCACCACCACCTTCGCCGAGCCTTACCGGAGACGCTCCGTTGAACAGCGACGACCCTGACCGACGCGCCATCCAATTTGAAGCCGGTCGTCCTCCGTCTGCCACATCACAAAAGTCAAAAGTCAGAAACACACCCGTCGCCATGGGAGAACCTCCATTTTCAGCCGTAATTTTCCATCGATCTTAGCATATCTCATCATTCTTCTCTCCCAACCACCAAGGGACCCACCATCTCCCACAGTTTCTTCTCCTCTCTGTAAAACCCTAAATCCTACGTGCCGTCATCTCACCATGACGCGTCAAATCCCTACAGGCCTAAACTCTCCTCGACCTTTCAGGTGGCAATGGAAGAGGAGTGTCCGTTCTCCTTGTCGAAGCAACTGGAGAGGTTAGTAATGAGTTCAAACTTCTAATCGATTCTTCAATGCAATTAGAAAACCGATTATATCCCATTTCATTAATTGCATATTTGAATTGAAAATGGTTCTTCATTCAGTGAATCTTATACATGAAATAACTTCTTCCTCTGTTTTTATTTTGTCTTGTGATTTTGATAATTCTGATGTGATATCTCATAGCAATCTGTATTTTGTTCCCATTCATTGAGATTGTAATTAATGGCTTCCCTTTGTTCCATGATTGCTACCAGTTACCATATTGAATCTACCAAAGCCATTATCCATGCCATTGATGAGTAACTTTGTAGAATTCAAAATACTTATTTTCCTACTCTCTCTCTACTCATTATTGAGAATGGTTTGTTTCCTCTCAGTTAATGTATTCATCTTTGAGAGGAAATATTAAATGAGACTTCTACATTGTAGCTGACTAGTTTGTTTTTTACCGTTAAATGTACAAGAAAATAATTATTTTGAATCTATCTGTGTTATTACGGTATACGGATTTTTGAATCTACATCCAACAGTTACTTTTCAACTCATGAGGACATTGGTTATTCAGTTACCAACTACCCAACTAACCAAAAACAGAACAAAGAGAGAATTTTAGATCATGTTTCCCAAGGAAACGACAACTTTGAAGAACCCTCCTAATAATTAAACTGAAATTTATTACATGCGTGTTTTGAGCTTCTAATGACCCCTGGTTAGTTTTCTAAGTGGATCATATTCTAGGTTAGATAATAAGTTTTCTTGTAATTTGGAAGTATGTACCATATTTTAACCATATGAGGTGGGTTGGTTACCTTTGGTCTATTGAGTCTTTTATTGGCCCATCAAAATTTAATGGCACTTTTGATCTACCAAACTATTTACAGGCTGGAATTCTCATCTCTTTGTGAGCAAAGTAAATTACGTGGCTATCTTAGTTGGTACAGAACTTGAATATATTATATATGTACACTACATAGAATGTGAAGAGCCAACTGGAACTTGAACTCCTCACTCTTACTCTGTTCATGGAGATTTTCATGGTAATATGTTTGCTGTCTCTCTTCTATGTTGTCTTCTACATTTGGAAGTTGATTCTGCAAAGGAGAGGCCAGTGCTGCTACCTGTTAGGATATGAGTGCTATAAAGCTACTGAAGACAGGAAGCTGAGCATGGAATCCTGTGTAAATATTATCTTGAGGAACAAGAACTTGGGGCTTGAAGAATACAGATACCTACTCAAAAGCATCGTCAATTCGGGATTAGGTGGAGAAACGTATGGCCCGAGAAACGTAATTTCAGCCAGAGAAGAAAACCCTTCTCTATCAGAAGCTATTTTAGAGATGGATGATGTGTTTTCAAGTACACTTGATAAGCTCTTCGCTAAGACGGGTGTTTCACCATCTGACATAGATATACTTATTGTAAATGTGTCTTTGTTCTCCCCGGCGCCCTCGTTAACTGCTCGAATTATAAACCGTTACAAGATGAAGGAAGACATCAAGGCCTTCAACCTCTCTGGGATGGGTTGCAGTGCAAGTATTGTTGCTATTGATCTTGTGAAACACTTGTTCAAGACAAACAGGAATGCTTGTGCTGTTGTTGTTAGTACAGAATCTATAGGGCCAAACTGGTATAGTGGAAAGGAACAGCCTATGATGCTTACAAACTGTTTGTACCGCTCGGGAGGTTGTTCGATGCTCTTGACGAATAATGCGGCTTTGAAGCATTCTGCTTTGCTGAAACTTAAATGCATTCTTCGAACGCATCTGGGATCAAGTAATGAAGCGTATGGATGTTCCATTCAAGTCGAAGATGACCATGGTCACCGAGGTTTTCGTCTTACCAAACACATAAAAGCTGTTGCAACTCAAGCTCTCACCTTCAACCTTCAAAGTCTACTGCCTAGAATTTTACCATTGAGGGAAATAATTCGCTATGCCATCCTAACTCATCCACTTTACAAAGTCATTGACAGGAACATTGAAGCAAAGAAAGTACGTTTGAATCTCAAGACTGGAGTCGACCACTTCGGGATACCACCAACCGAAAGGGCGGTCATCGATGGGCTCGGTAAGAGCTTAGGTCTGAGTGATTATGACCTAGAACCTGCCAGAATGGCACTCCATAGATTTGGAAACACATCCACAGGTGGCCTTTGGTATGTTTTAGGCTACATGGAAGCCAAAAAAAGGCTAAAAAAGGGTGACAAGATTCTGATGATAAGCTTTGGAGCCGGCTATGAATGCAACAGCTGTGTGTGGGAGGTTATGAGCAACTTGAAAGATGCAAATGTCTGGAAAGACTGCATCCTTAGCTACCCTATAAAAAACACCAAGAATCCGCTTGCCGAAAAGTGCGGTTGGCTCAACGATGAACGTCTATCATTCGTTAAGTTTGACGACGTAAAACAAAATCTACAGCGACAAATTCTTTGAAAAAAAGGTCTGTTTTTTTTCTTGTTTCTCTGTCTCTCTGTTCCAGGTTTGGGAGGGGAGGTAATGTAACTTTACTGCTTGCTTTGCTTGTAAAAGATTGCTTGTTTTTTGTTGCTTCTTTATTTTCTTTAGTGATCATCAGCTAAGTTCTCATCTCATTTCACAAATATATCCATTTGAATTGCATTCGATTTCAATTCAGTTCGGTTTAAACATTATGATTCAATAAGATTCAATAATGTGATTAGCAATGATTCAGTGATTGTTGATTGGTATCTTTGTAAAAGAATCAAAACTTTTGTTGTTTTTTGTTACTATTGTGGTATTGAATTATATGATGTTATAATTTCTCCTGCTATGGAATGCACTATGACTGTGAGAGAGCATTAAATTTTGTAATTGATGAACTCCGTATTATATGCCATAATGTCTTGAAATAATTTTGTGCCTGAGAACACTGTTGGGTGTAATATGTGGAGGAGAAGCTCACATAGTAAAACACTTTAGTAAAATGTAACTTTAATACTGGATAATGCAATTACAGCTTCACTGTTGTTTTACACTACTTTGTACCTTAACAAAGTTATTTATGGACAAAAGCCAAAGATTTCTGTGTGGTCTTATCTTTTTAAGAACAAATGAATTAAAGAGGAGAGGGAGAGAGAAAATAATACAAAATTACGACTATTAATTTTACGTCCAATTAGGGGTCTCAAACCTTTGATTTTAGAGTTGGAGCCATGTTCATTTTGATATGTCCTTTAACTTCAAAAGTAATGTTTAACTTGTAATTTTATGATCAATTCGTCATTGCTTTATTCAACTTCTTTATAAGACATTTTCAAAGTTTAGGTATTTTTTTAACACAAAATTAAAAGTTTGTTTTCAATTATAGAAAAAATCAAAATATTTATAAATAATAGTAAAATATCACTTTCAGTTTATCGCGGTCTATCACAGATAGACGGTGATATTTTGTTATTATTTGTGAATATTTTTATCAGTTTTGTCATTTAAAATAATTTCTCTTAGAAGTTTCGAAATTTATTAGAGACGTTGAGAAGTTTAGAGACCAAATAAATACAAATATGAAAGTTAGTAAGACTAAATTTATAACATTTTGGAAGATGAAAGTTATAATTTAAGTTGGAGGTAATATTTTGGAAACATTTGAAGGTGGAGAAGCAAAATTAAGAGGCAAATAGAAAAGCAATCAATGTAAAGTCACTCTCAAGTGATAAATACAGTGTTTAATTGAGGAGACAGGGTTGGAGCTTATTCTTTAACACTTACACCAACTTTTCATCACAAAGCATTTAACATTTGGACCTTCTTTTATTTTCTTTTTGATGCAAAACAATAAATCCCCATTAAGGATACCACCTCATATTTCTCTTTAAAAAAAGGGGGGAAAAAAAGAAAAAGAAAAGATTTATCTCCCATTAGTATTTTGGTCAATAAACTTTCTATTTTCTCTAACAAACTTCCCAAATATCTATTTTTGTAATTACTATTTTAGTCTTCAAAATATCTATTATAGTTCTTAAGCTTTTTAAAACTTATATATCTTTGTCATTACTAATTTTGTTCTTTAATATTTTTTTTCCCTTCAATCAATATTAGTACTTTATGTGATTTTAAAATATAAAACTCAAATATTTCCTTTTATATATATGAGTGTATAACACACATCACACTTTTAATTATACATATTCTAAGTCACATTATTCATTTTAAAAAAAATAAAATATCGTAAAAACTAAACAATAATAATAATGATATCTTTTAAGAATTTAAGAATTCAAACTAGAAGTATAAGAACTAAAATAGAAATTAAAGTAAAATAAATCCTAAATTTTCTATCCATCTTTGGACTTAGTAATCTCTCTTGTTCTACCTTTTTTTCTTTTTTTAAAAATTCAAGAGGGTGGGAGTGAGAATTTAAAGATTTGACTTTTAGGTTAGATGTATAATACTTTAAGTTGAACTAATACATAAATTAGTTTTCCTTTCCCTTTTTTCTTTATTTAGAGTACAGTATGTGGAGTGTGAATATTTGAATTTTGGCCACAATAGAAGAAGAAAGCTAATGTCCAATGTCTATTGTCACTCGAACTTCAGCCTTCAAGAGGCTAAGTATCTTCACATCAAAGAAAGATCGACCTTCAACATCTGCTTTTGATCGTCTTAAGATGACAAACGATCAACATAAAAGAAAGATGAAAACCTTGAAGGCAAGACCATTTCATGAAGAAAACAATGACGAGAAGATTCAAAGTTGTGTCCCTTCATGCATGAAGATGAAGTTATCTGTTGATATAAATACAAAATGTTCCTTGATGGTGAAGTAAAAACTCATCATATTGACGAATCCTATAAGTGAAGAGGATGATCAAAGCCATGATGAAATAAGAGCTTCTGAAGTTTAAATGTAGAAGCTCCTTATTGCATGAGCCTAAACTGCATGTTATTCCTAGCCTATATGAGCTTAAAGTGAATGGCAAAAAAAAAAAAAAAAAAAAAAAAAACTCTTTATTGTTGGAGTTGATGTCCAAAGTCTCGTGTCCTGTAGTTTGTAAACAATTTGTACGAACGCTTGTGATGTATAATATATGGTATTTACTTCACTTCTTGACTTTGCACATTTGGATGTTTTATTTGCTTTACCACAAATCAATAAACTTAAAATCCCGGTTGTCTTTATGTAACTTTAAGCATGTATGGTGACATACAAGTGATCATGTCTTAAGTGATAACCAAAATGGTCTGTAGTATATGATATAGAAGGGAAACCTTATCCTGATAACACTACGGATGAAGCCCGCATTGTGGAGTAGTTACAAATGCTGTGACTTGACATACAAGTGGATCATGTCATGTGCGGACGTGCGAGCAGAGGCGTCTTATACAAAGAGTTTGTATGAGACCTGACCACGAAGTATTGATGTCTCGTCATATAACCCCGTTCAAGACAGAGACTTCACTTCACTATGATGACCATAGGTAATATAACCTCAATCCTGAGTGAGTTGGGAACTCCTGCATTGAGGGCGGTCCTTTGATTTTCTTGGGTGTGAGTGGCCAGAGCACCGACTCAAACCTTACCACTTTGGGGATTCATCTGATTTGGGAGCTGGGAACTCAGCTATATAAGATGAAGTTCACTTCTTCCCCGAAGTAGGGGTAAGTAGATAGATTGCTCCCTTAAAGGCTAATCCCGGTACTTGAACGATGTGACGCCACACACCTTCTCATGGTCTGAGAGGTATTCACACATAGTAGGACTATGTTATATTGTTCATTAGAGGGATCAGTGGTACTTAAGGAGTAAGATGTAACTATAGGGGCAAAACAGTAAATTGACCCAACTGTACTTACGAGCATATGTGAAGGGTCATCGTGCTGATGATTGATTATATCCGATGGACATAGAAATATATCTATGGTAAGAAGAGTTCAACTGCCGGTCTTTAGTGGAATGCTTGACAGTTAACAGATGGTGGATATCGTGGCTAAAGAGGTTAGTTAGTTATTCACGTACTGTTGGAGTTTCGAGCCATAGATCCGTAAGGTCCCCTTGGTAGCTTGGATACAAGTTGAGAATCAGTTTTTGGGTCAGTTTGAAATGTTCAAATTGACAAAAGGGAGTTTGATTATATATAATTGAACTAGTTAATTATATATGATATAATTGACTTTATGTATGAGATACATTAATTTGGAAGAAATTGGATATAAATATGATTTCTATCTAATGGAGGAAAAATACTATGATTAATATATGATATTAATCCATGAGTTATGAATATAATATGATTATATTTATTAATTGGATAGTTATGGAATAATTGGCCGTGTCTCTTCTGTTTCCATAACTGATGAGTAAGATGAAGAATCGTTTTGAGACGCTTAAATAGCTCAAGGTGTGTTAAACATTTGAAGAGATAGTGTTTTGAGAAGGTCATCGCTTAGTAAATCAGAGCCTAAACGATAGTGTTGTTTACTAAACGATCGCTTACACCCCCGCGCGCCATTTACTAAACGATCGCTTATCTTTTACTAAACAATCGTTTAGCGCCCAAGCTTTACTAAACGATCATTTAGATGATCGCTTAGTTTTTCCTACACGATCGTATAGACGATCGCTTACCTTTCCCTACACGATCGTATACTTCACCTAAACGATCAAGCATTTTGTATATACGATAGACGAGTCTTTCTCCCACTTGCTTGATCGTTATATATGATCTCTTTTCCTCCTCCCCTCTACCAAATCCGAACAGAGCCCACTCTTTGGATTCTCACTCCGAGAATACTGAGGTTTCCAAGTGGTGGTGTCGTCCCTTTTCTTCAACTGTTTGTGCGGAAAATGTTTGTGGTAGACGATTGAATGTTGCTGAACGATGATTGTCGTTCCAACGAAAGCGAGATTTGCTGCGAAGAGAATCTTCAATGGTAAGTTTAGTTATTATCCTGTTTATTTATCTCTAAGCATATCGATAATTTAGTATTATGATGCATGTCTGTATGTGTGAATGTAAATATGGTAATTCTGTCACAATGCTTTTAGAAAGATCCACTTCTACTCAGGGTACTCTTGTATAAGAGTTCCTTCACTTATCGCATGAGCCTAAATTGCATGTTGCTCCTAGCCCACATGAGCTTAAACAAAAAAAAAAAAAAAAAAAAATCTTTTGAACTACGTTATCACTTGATCCCTGTCATTGTAAAGGGTGCATAGGTAGCTTGAAGAAAACTTTAAGTTCAGTCCAGACAAAAATTTAAAAAAAAAAAAAATATTCCACCTAAACTACATCATGACTCGATCCCCTTCTTCGAGGGTACGTATACAATTAAAAAAAAAAATTTAAGTTTAGTCCATCAAAAGAAGTGGCACAATCACCCTACGTGTGGCACTAAGAAAAAAAATGATGTTGTTTATCTCTACTGGGGAGCGGCACAACAAATTGAAGATGTTTATCTCTACTGAAGGTAACACAAAAAATTGAAGATGTTCATCCTACTGGGGGCAACACAACAAATGGAAGATGTTCATCCCTACTGGGGGCAACACAACAAATTGAAGATGTTCATCCTTACTAGGGGCAACACAACCGCTCCTGATTCATTAAGGAAGGGGCACGATAATAGATTATGTGAAGGACCCTAAAGCAAGCTATTGAATTGAAGACCATATTGTTTGCACGATGCTACACAGGTTGGATATGTACAATAAGGTTAGCTAAATAATTCAATCATCTCTTCGCTCATTTAAATAAAGAATCAGTGTTGGGCATTTCTTACTTCAAGTTCAAAGCATCACTCATCTATAGTTCGACTCTTCATCTTCAACTATAGATGTTCTTCAAGATGAAGTTCAGAAGTTTTGCCGATGCTTCTTTAAATTCAAGTCTAGAGACATTGTTGATACTCCTCCATCTTCAAGTTAAGAGGCTTCGTCGATGCTCCTCCATCTTCAAGTTCAGAGGCTCCATCGATGCTCCTCCATCTTCAACTTCAGGGGCTTCGTCGATGCTCCCCCATCTTTAAGTTCAGAGGCTCCGTCAATACTCCTCCATCTTCAAATTCAGAGGTTTCATCGATGCTTCTACATTTTCAAATTCAAAGGCTCCTCCATCTTCAAGTTCAGAGGCTTCTTCGATGCTCCTCCATCTTCAAGTTTAGAGGCTTCGTTGATGCTTCTCCTGTTGGGATTTGTGTCCTAATTCTCCTAGAGTCTTGTTGTTTTGTAAAGATGCACATTGTTCAATGAATAAAATAAGCGTTATTTAATTATGGCATTTACTAATATCCAATAAACAAAGCTCCTTGGTTATCTTATGTGAACTTAAGCATGTATATGTGATATACAAGTGGATCATGCCTTAAGTGATAACCTAAATCGGTTTGTAGTATAAGGATTAAGGTGGGATATCTGATCTTGGTGACACTACGGATATGACCCGCTTTGTAGAGGTTTGCAAGTGTTGTAAACTACTATAGATGGTAAATCCTGACCATTTGTGTGGAGACGTAGAGCGGGGGTGTCCTATACAAAGAGTTTGTATAAGACCTAGACCACGAGATGACTAGACTTTATATATAACGTCGTTGATACTAGAGACTTGTATCTCACCTAAATGACCATAGGTGACACGACCTCAATCCTGAGTGTTTTGGGAACTCCTGCCTTTGAGAGCGATCCTTTGATTAGTATGGGTATGAGTGGCCAGATTGCCAACTCAACATGCTTACCTTTTTGGGGACTTCTCTGATCCGGGAGTTGGAAACTCAATCCACAAGATGAAATTTACTTCTTTCCCGAAGCAGGGATAAGTAGAGAGATTGCTCCCTTAAGGGCTGATTTCGGGTCTTGAACATAGTGGCCACAATATCTCTTTAGAAGAGAAGACTCAGTCATAGTAGGACTATGATTTATGTTCATTAAAGGGATCAGTGGTACTTAAGGAGACAGATGTAACTACAGGGGCATAACGATTATTGGCCCAGCTGTACTTACGAGTGATCTGTGAAGGGTTGTCACACTGCTGATTGGTTAAGATGACACATAATATATCTGTAGTAAAGAGAGTTCAACTGTCGGTCTTTAGTGGAGTGCCTGACAGTTAACAGATGGTGGATCCCGTGCCTAAAGAGTTTAGTCAGTTATTCACGTACCGTTGGAGCTTCGGAGCTACAGGTCCATGATGTCCCCTTGGTAGCTTAGATTTTATTGAGGATCAGTTCTTGGTATTGATTTGAAATGTTCAAACTGACAATAGGTATTTTGATTATATATGATATAATCGGTATGATGTATGAGATACATCTAGTGGAGGATTGATGTAAATGAGATTTACATTAAGAACCATGGAATAGAAAAAGAACTATGGTTTATATGTTTCATGAGATGCAATATTAAAACTATAGGTTATAAATATAGTATGATAAGTTGGTTATCATTTATATTTATAATAATATTAATTATTGGATAATTAATTCTTTTTCTATTAAATAACCAAAGTAGTGGGTGGTTATTAAATCATGGTAACCGTGAGTTTAAAAGAAAAGTGGTTTTCTATTTTCAAAAGAATTTTTTTAAAAAAAAAGTTTGAAAAAGTTTTTTGAGTTTTCTCTCCGCGCAAAGAAACTCACAAAAGTCATCAAGTAAATTTAGATTTACTAAACGACGGTTGAACGATCTAAACGATCGTGCAGGTGCGAGCTAAACGATCATGCAGTGTTTACTAAACGATCGAATAGCTTTGCTAAATGATCGCTGGCCTAAGGTAAACGATCGTGTAGAGTCTGTAGGTGACAGACCGAGCTAAACGATAGAGCTAANTGATCGCTGGCCTAAGGTAAACGATCGTGTAGAGTCTGTAGGTGACAGACCGAGCTAAACGATAGAGCTAAACGATCTCATAGCTTTTGCTAGATGATCGCATAACTTTATCTAAACAATTGGGCATCGACTTATACGATAAGCCTCCGTCTTCTTCCACTTGCCCAGTTATGTACGTGATTGTGTTTTTCTCCTTCGTCTGCCTCATACCAAGTTCGAACAGAGCCCACCCTCTGGATTCTCACACTGAGAATACCAAGGTCGACTTGTTAGTGGTGTCAGACTCAACTCGACACCGTCGAGGTTTTGTGGAGGTCGTTCATGGTGCTGTGAAGGCCATTCGTTGTTGTAGAGGAGATCATTGAGGACGAGCGCGAAGTGTTCGTGCTGTGTTGCTGCGGTGTTGCAGTCGTGTAGATCGGGCGTTCGAGGGTGCTGTTGTTCCAGCGTTCGTGCGCCACGGAGCATGGAGACATTTCTTCCGATGTGCGTAGAGTTTGTCTCTTTATGTATTTGTTTTTCATGCTATAATTTCTGCATTGTAATTGTATAACCGTTTGTATTCAAGTCGACTGTAAATGATTTGTTAATTCATGATTGTAATTTGGAATAGTATTATTCCGCTGCTCATGGAAATCTCGCTTTCGATTTCCAACAATTGGTATTAGAGCCAGGTTCTCTGATATTCCAAATTATAGATCTGAATCGAACGCATTTTTCAGTCACGGTGGGTTTCTGCATTTATGGATGATTTTGAGGAACATTTTGGGTTTGATTGCCTTTTTGTTAAAGCTTTCGATATTATAAAGTGTTAATTGTAAGGGCCCTTATGTTTTTGGGCGAAATTAACTTTGCAATCGAGTCTGTAATTCGAAAAGTTCGAGTTCGTCGAGTTGTTCATGATGAAGCTTCGGTGCATGGTGATTCAGTTCTCAACGAAGAAGAAGACCAAGCGTTGGTCAGATCGTGTAGCATCAGGTAAACGATCGTAGGGATTTTACTAAGCGATCGTTTAGATTTTTTTTTCTAGACGATCGTGTAGTATTTTCGAAATGATCATTTAGCTAATGCTATGCAATGGGGTAAATTGTTTACTATATCGCTTAGTGTTGGTTGCGCGATCGCATAGAAGCTGGAGGTAGACGATCGTAGTGGGAGCATGCGATGCTCGTCGTTTAGTAGAGGTGCGCGCTAGACGATCGTATAGTTAGCAAGCTTTATCGCTTAGTTACTACCTATGTGATCGTGCGTATGCGATATGGAGATGCTAGCTAAGCGATCGATAGGCAATGGTGCTTCACGGCATCGTAGTCACTTAGACGATCACGGAAGGCGGGCGTTGTATGGAGCGCACTAAACGATCGTGTACTTCAGGCTTCATCGCTTAGTAAAGGTACACGATCGTGTAGTAATAACTAAACGATCGTTTGGATTTTTCTAGACGATCGTATAGTAATGCTAAACAATCGTTTAACTCTGGGAGCGCTTGTAAGATATAGAACGAAGGGTTTGTTTTATCGTGTAGACGATCGCAGGTGCTTAGTACACGATGGTTGGAGAAGCGATGCTTTGTTGAGCGATTCAAGACCCGATTTGCCTGTTTTAACCGGAGACTCCTTGTCTTTGTAATAGTTAAATTTCCTTTTTGTGTTTTTAAGGCAATTTTACCCGGTTCATCAACTCTTATTGCTTATACATGTGATGTATGGTGCTTATATGCCAAAGTGTTTTTCATATAGTTAAAAACCCACCTTAGGTTGTGCAATTATTCATGCATCATGTATTATAAATGTTATAATCGAGCATGAAGAAATTACTTGAAAGCATGCGTATGCATCATGAAATATAAGAGTTATATTTTGCATGCATTGAGCATTATCATGCATCATTCTTTTATTATAAGTGTTATAGCCTAAGGGTGAATGGAAGCATGTTTTGCTTGTTTCATTGTTATTTTGTGTAAATGTTATATAAAAGAAGTAGCAATGAATGGACAATGCATTGAGCATGACACTTAGGCTGTTTATAATCATTATGAATGCCTTGCATGTGTTAGCTTGGCATTGTGGTTGAATCCGTTTATAAGTGTTATAAAGGAAATTAGACCTAAAATCAATAATTCAGAGTTGCATGCAGAGGGTGAACTCAAGTTTTTTAAAAGGGTTTTAAAATTGGATTGAGATAGACCTAAGTTCAAGTGGTTCTAAAGAGTTTAGTAACCTAAAATAATCTTTTAAAATCGATTTAACAGGATTAAATTGGTCAGAATAAAAGATTAAATTTGTTGTAAATTTATCTATAAGGGGCCTTTTGTCTAAGGCGGGTTCTGGCTAGGCTGGGGTTCTTAAGTTGATGGAAACGTAACACCCCTACCTGGAAACCTACCTGGAAAGGTGAATTAGATAGATTTTCAACAAGTATGCGATGTTTTGGTCAAAGACTGGTGATCAAAAGTTGTTTCACTATCCAAGCTAAAAGTTACTCTTGGGAAAACCTAAAAGTCACTTATTTAAAATCCTTAGCCGTGTTTTTTTCTAAGTAAACTAAACCTTAGGTTATAAAATACTCAGTGGGAGGAGGAGACGTATCAGATATATCTATGATTCCACTCACGTTTCTCCCTGTATGTTCACACCGTGAGATTTATGCTTGGCCTCGAGATGCCCAGGATGCATCCCCCTTCGGATGGTGTTTGCATGAGTCAATATCAAGGTGGACAGAGAGAGTATTTATAGTAAGTGGGTGAAGGGCGTGTGTCAACACGTCCTATGGTCTCTGTCATTGGTTCACACCGTGAGATCATTCTGTACAGCCTCATGTCACCTTCGAAGTGGCCCCCTTCGGATGGGTTTTGTGCAGTTTGTCAATATCAAGGTGAACTCCAGAAATGGATAGGGTTGCTTTAGGTTTTGCCCAAATCGGATGTTTTCCCTTCGAATTGGCCTTTTGGGACGGACCTCTAGAGCTTAAAATGGTGGGCAACACTTATGGGAGATTGTTAAGTAAGTTAATGATCTCTTGGCCAAATCAATGATGGCTTGTCATTATAGGAACAAGAGTTGTTCTGGTATTAATGACTGGTTGAGAACTTCTTAATTCAGAGGAGGGATAACTGACCTCCCTTCGGTGACTTTTGTCTTAAACCTTTGAAGCATCATTGTAAAACTAGATGTCATACGAGGTTCATGTTAGTTTTGCTAAAACCTTATTGGATGTTGTTTTATTTTACAATAGGTATTTGCTTAAAACCTAACGTAGGTCAATGTGTTTTTCTTTTCAGCAACTCGTTAGTATTTCCTTTTAAAGCTTTTAAAAATGACCGATTATTTACAGTGGAAAGAATCGTGTAAAACAAATTTCGTGGCAAATGACCTCCATCCCACTACTCTCCAAAAGAGGAGACAAGACAGTAAATATGATTTATTGGCCTTGGAGACATGTCTGGTAAAGAATGATGATTCTGCCGGGATCCTTGATTCAAGTGCTACCAATCATGTCAGTTTCTCTTACCAAGGATTCATTTCCTGGCAAATGTTGCCACAAGAAGAGATGACTCTTTGAGTCGGTACTTGTGAGGTTGTTTCAGCTGTTGCTATAGGCAAGTTGAAGTTATTTGTTGACAAGAAACGTTATCTGTTACTGGATAATGTTTTTTTGTAGTTCTTCATATTAAGAGGAACTTAATCTCAGTTTCTTGTCTCATTGAACAAGGCTATACTGTCTCATTTTCTGAGAATAAAGTGTTTATTTTCAAGAATGGAATGGAGATTGGTTATGGTTCAATGAAAAATAACTTATACGTACTAAGATCGTTAGTCATAAAAGCCTTGTTTAACACTGAAATGTTCAGTACGATAACAACAGCTAAAAGACCAAAGGTTTCTCCAAAGTAAAATGACCATCTTTGGCATCTAAGGTTAGGTCACATCAACCTTAATAGTATTGAGAAGTTGGTGAAAAGTGGACTTCTAAAGAGTTTAGAAGAAAACTTCTTATCGGTATGTGAATCATGCCTTGAAGAAAAGATGACCAAACAACCTTTTACTAGAAAAGGTTACAGAGCCAGAGAAGCCTTGGAGCTTATACATTTAGACCTCTATGGTTCGATGAATGTTAGAGCTCGAGGTGGGTATGAATACTTCATCTCTTTCATAGATTATTATTCAAGATTTGGGTATCTCTTCCTAATGCAATGTAAGTCTGAAGCCCTTGACAAGTTCAAGGAGTATAAGGTTGAAGTTGAAAGCTTGTTAGGTAAGAAGATAGAAACACTATGATCTAATCGTGGTGGAGAGTATATGGACCTCAAATTCCAGAACTATAAGATAGAACATGGGATTGCGTCCTAACTCTTGGCCTTAGGTACACCTCAGCAAAATGATGTATCTGAAAGGAGAAACAGGACCTTGTTGGACATGGTTCGGTCTATGATGAGTTATGCTCATCTTTCAGACTCGTTTTAGGGTCATGAAATGCAGACTGTATGTTATATCCTGAACAACGTTCCCTCGAAAAGTGTTTCTGAAACACTTTTTGAGTTATGGAGAGACCATAAAGGTAGTTTACATCACTTCAAGATTTGGGGTTGTCCGACACATGTGCTAGCGACTAACCCAAAGAAGATGGAACCGCGTTCGAACGTTTTCCTCTTTTGGGCTACTCTAAGGAAACGAGAGGAGGATACTTCTATGACCTAAGTGAGAACAAAATGTTTGTTCCATTAATGCTATCTTCTTGGAAGAAGGTCACATGAGGGATCATAAGCCACGAAGTAAGCTCGTTTTGCATGAGATATCAAGTGAGACTGAGACTACTGAGGGTTTAACAAGAGTTGTCGAATAGACCGACAGGTCCACAAGAGTTGTTGAAGTCGGGACGTCTAGTTAACCAGCTCAAGAGTTGAGACTGCCTCGACGTAGTGGGAGGGTTATGAACCCACCGGATCGCTACATGGGTTTGACTGAAGCCCAAAATGCCATTACGAATGAT